>NC_088378.1:64794411-65095000 GCF_037993035.2 Macaca fascicularis
CAGGTGGATCATTTGAGGTCAGTTCAAGACCAGCTTGGCCAACATTGTGAAACCCACCTCTATTAAAAATAAAAATGAGCAGGGCATGGTGATGGGTGGCTGTAATCCCAGCTACTCAGGAAGCTGAGGCAGGAGAATCACCTGAACCCAGGAGATAGAAGTTGCCAAGATTGTGCCACTGCACTCCAGCCTGGTGGCAGTGAGTGAGACTCCATTTCAAAAAAAAACACACATTTCAGAATTTAAAAACCTCTTGCAATCTTACTAATAGCACATCAATACTTTAAAAAAAAAAAAAAAAAAACTTATTCTAACATAAAGCACCAAATTTTTATTTTTGTATTAGTGTATTTTTAATATCAAAACTGCCTTTAGAAAGACATCAATAATTCCCTTATAATTATAGCTAACTTAATCACACACACAATTCCTTACACAAAGTTTCCTTCGTGAACCTTTTTATGACACTCAGACCTCAACAACATGCTTGGACTTCCTGCTTTGTCCTATATTTCTTCTTTTTTAAATAACCAGTCATTTGACATTAGAACAAAAACTTATCATGCAAAATTTTCTCCTCCTATAAAATGATTTTCTTTTCTTTTTTACCTTCCATACCAAAAATACATCTTTATACCCATAACTTTCTTCACATCTTTCCTACTTACTGGTTCCTATTTTGTTTATTTTTTTAAAAAATTCATATTTTGAAGAAACTTTTAAATAACCTCCAGATTTGAAAAATATTTATTTTTTTCAATAAAGAACATATTTCATGCCCTTCTTATACTGTTTGTTATCAAAAACATCTTTTGGGATATATTTTATATAGAGTGTTATATATATTAATTAGAACTTTAGCACTTAGGAGCCTTAATTTTTAGCAAGCAATTTAGAACTATTTGTCACATAGTAGTATTTTATAGATAAGAACCACTTCATAAATTTTAAAAACATGTTTTCACAGAGCATAATTTTTATGCATATTAGTAGATGCAAATATAATCTTTTTATAAAATGTAAGAAGCCCAGAACAAACATATTTATGTTCAGTAATTCATTTTAGTTATTTTTATCTGATTTGGAAATGACCCAGGCAGTTAATGGTATCTATTATTTAATTTAACATAACTTTAATATTTTAAATTATATGAAAAGCTATAGGTATTCATGCCATTTACATTTATCCAATTTATTTAATTTTTAACAGCTTACCTAGATTACATATGAAAACTGAGATATTAGACAAGCTAATCATTATTTCAAGTTATTTCCCGTTAACCATTTTTATAGCTTATGAATATCAATTGTTCACCTAAGTAAGAACCTTAAAGTTAAATATATGAGTATTTTGTCAATAATTTAGAAGATACAGTTGTTTTCCTTATACCAACAATATTAAATTAGTCTTATGCATTAAAGAATTACACAAACAAAGATCATTCTCTTTTAGGCTAGGTTCATAGTTTTATTATCTTTGTGTCAAACCCTGACATCTTAAAACATCTAACAGAGACAAATACAAAATTGACTGACCAGTAAATCCAGGCAAAAATGTATGCTGACAATTCTGAAGACATTTATCTTTTTTTATTTTAGAAATAATTTTACTTTGAAACAATTTCAAACGAAAGTTTCAAGAAGAGTACAAAGAACTTCCTTATATCCTTTGCCCAGATTCAACTATTGTTAATGTTTTGCAACATTTGCTCTATTATCTTTCTCTCTGAATCATTTAAAAGTTAGCTTCAAACATCAAGCCCCTTCATTTTGTCAAAGATGAAAAAGGTTCCTCTATCCTCTTAGGTATTTTCCTTGGAGGCCTGCAAATTAAACTGATAAAGGACAGATTAGCAAGAAAAAGAAATATTCAATGATGTTGGTAGGCATGGGAATTCACAAGGAAATGTGAGTCAAGGAGGTGATTAGAATTTTGGACTAAATTAACACCTTTTATTTATTTATTTTTGAGACAGGGTCTCACTCTGTCAGCCAGACTGGAGTGCAGTGGTGCAATCTTGGGCTCAAGTGATTCATGCACCTCAGCCTCCCAAGTAGCTGAGACTACAAGTGTGGGCCACCACAGCCAGCTAATTTTTGTGTATTTTGCAGAGACAAAGTTTCACTATGTTTCCCAGGCTGGTCTCAAACTCCTTAGCTCAACCAACCCACCCATCTCAGCCTCCCAAAGTCCTGGGATTCAGATGTGAGCCACCATGCCCAGCCCTTATATACCATTTGATGGGGAGGGTCAGAGGACACTTCTGGGAGAACCAATAACTTCTTAGAAAGGGTTTGGGGAAAGGGCACTTATGGAAAAACAAATGATTTTTTTGAAATATAAATGGGCCCTTACGAGAGTAGATGGGTGATATGATAATTTGATGACAACGTCTACTTGGGTGTGGTGCCAATTTCTCATCTCCATCTAAGTCACTCTTGGGGAGGGGATTTATGGCAACTGAGTTTTTTGTTGGGGTTCTGCTTTTAGACAGATAAGAGATTTCAGGAACTCAAATGCCTTCAGGCCCAAATAATTAATGACACAATGGCTTATTCTGGACCCCTTCAACTTCCATACTTCAGCCTGCGTTGCCTGAGAACTTAGGTAAACACAGAATATTGTCAAAATCAGGATATTCAGTGCTATTAGCAAAGAGCTGAGCACCCTGTGCCTGTTGCTCAAATGCCTCTCTGCTGACATTTTTTGTTTAAAAATGAGGTTGGCTAAACTTCTTGCAGCTGTGTGAGAACTCCGTCTTAGTAAAGATTTCTAAGGTGTCTACTCTGTGCCAAATCAATTGCTCACTTAAGTAAGAACCTTAAAGTTATATGGGTACTTTGTCAGAACACTGTTCTAGACACATGACTCAAGTGATGTTTGATAGTCACATGAGGTTCTCCATCAAACCCACAGACCTAATATTTATTTTACCAAAAACTTTTAAATCAGTTATTTATTGTAGATTTACTTAAGTCACATGAACCAAAAAGCATTTGGGTTAATTACTATATATATTATGTTCGATATGAGTGTTCATTTATTTAAGCCAATCTGCATAAAATTTCTTAAGGCCTTTTTGGCTGACTATGCCAGATTTTATCATGTAGAAACAACATACAATATAATACATGTACATATGCATAAACACACCTAAACATATATAAACACACGAAGATCTTATGGCTTTCCTTTCAGAATTTTGTCATAATATAGTAATATAAACTCACCAGTTTACAAAAAACAATTGGATCCAAATTATATTTCTCATAAAATTGAGACTTGTTCACATGTTTAACTATTTTATTTTATTTATTTTTTTTTTTTTTTTTGAGTCTGGCTCTGTCGCCCAGGCTGCAGTACAGTGGCCTGATCCTGGTTCACTGCAACCTCTACCTCCCAGGTTCAGTCAATTCTCCTGATAGCCTCCTGAGCAGCTGGGATTACAGGCACATGACACCACAATTTTTGTATTTTTAGTAGAGATAAGGTTTCTCCATGTTGGTCAGGCTGGTCTTGAACTCCTGACCCCAAGTGATCCACCCACCTCGGCCTCCCAAAGTGTGGGATTACAGGTGTTAGCTACTGTGCATCACATGGCTAAACTTTATTTGTCCTGATAGGTAATCTAATGAAGGCTATAGAGCAAAATTTTGGGTAAAGCAGTTTCTGAGGCAGGCGGGGGAAAATTTTGTAGCAGTTTTTGTTTGTTTTCTGGCTTTTTTCTTTTGCTTCCTGCATGGCATATATAGTGAAATTTTTACGCCATATAGACATACTTTATATTATTGCTCTGACTTCAATATTTTGACCAACTTGATCTGAGACCCTAACTTTTATAAACATTTATCTAGTTCTTTTTTATTAGCCATCATCCGAGGCAATCGTTAGTCAAGCAAACCTAAATTTATATTTCTTAAAGGTGTCTTTAAGTTGTTGGTTACCATGGAACTTTCGTAATTTGTAAAGCCATTGATTTGGAAGCCCTTTAAGATTTTTATTTTATCTTGGCTGGAGTACCATAAGCAGTGAGTTTTCTCTCACCATTAGAAAAGTCAACATATTCAAAGTAGACAGGTAAAAAATAGAGAGGTAGACAAAGAACTTAGAAGGCTCTACATATTAAGTCTATAGTTGCAGGGTTTTTTGAGAGTTTGAATGATGATCACCGAACTCTGATTTTTTATTTATGTGATTTTGCCCATCAGTTTAAAAATATGTACAGGAACAGGCCATAATATGCAGCCAGCTGTAATCCTAAAAAATCTGGCATGCCTTAATGTTTGAAAATCCCATACCATTTCTTATTAGCTTCTTGATAGGTTAATAAGATAATGATAATCTCATCTTGAATTGTGGCTCCCATAATTCCCACATGTGGTGGGAGGACCTGGTGGTAGCTAATATAATCATGGGGTTGGTTTCCTCAGTGCTCTTCTTGTGAGAGTAAGTTCTCATGAGATCCGATGGTTTTATAAGGAACTTCCCCCTTTGCTCGGTTCTCATTCTCCTTCCTGCCGTCATGTGAAGAATGACGTGTTTTCTTCCCCTTCCGCCATGATTGTAAGTTTCCCGAGGTCTCCCCAGCCATGTTGAACTGTAAATCAATTAAAACTCTTTCCTTTATAAATTACCCAGTCTTATGTATGTCTTTATTAGCAGCATGAGAACAGACTAATACTGCAGAGAGTAGGGTGCTGCTATAAAAATACCTGAAAATGTGGAAGACACTTTGGAACTGGGTAACAGGCAGAGGTTGGAACAGTTTGAAGGGATCAGAAGAAGACAGGAAAATGTGGGAAAGTTTGGAATTTCCTAAAGAATTGTTAAATGGCTTTGAACAAAATGCTGATAGTGATGTGGACAATGAAATCCAGGCTGAGGTGGTCTCAGATGGAGATGAGGAACTTGTTAGGAACTGGAGCAAAGGTGACTCATGTTATGCTTTAGCAAAGAGACTGGTGGCATTTTGCCCCTGCCCTAGAGATCTGTAGAACTCTGAACTTGAGAGAGATGATTTAGGGTATCTGACAGAAGAAATTTCTAAGCAGTAAAACATTCAGGAAAAAACAGAGCATAAAAGTTTGGAAATTTTGCAGCCTGACAATACAATAGAAAAGAAAAAAAAAAAAAAAACGTTTTCTGGAGAGAAATTCAAGCCAGCTTCAAAAATTTGTATAAATAATGAGGATCCCAATGTTAATCACCAAGACAATGGGGAAAATGTCTCCAGGACATGTCAGAGACCTTGATGGCACCCCCTCCCATCACAGGCCTAGAGGACTGGAAGGAAAATAATGGTTTCATGGGCTGAGCCCAGGGCCTCCATGCTATGTGCAGCCTAGGAACTTGGTGCCCTGAGTCCTAGATGCTCCAGCCATGGCTAAAAGGGGCCAAGGTACAGCTCAGCCCATGGCTTCAGAGGATGCAAGCCCCAAACATTGGCAGCTTTCACATGGTGTTGAGCCTGTGGGTACACAGAAGTCAAGAATTAATATTTAGGAACCTCCACTTAAATTTAAGAGGAAGTATTGAAATGCCTGGATGTCCAGGCAGAAATTTGCTGCAGGGGCAGAGCTCTCATGGAGAACCTCTGCTAGGGCACTGCAGAAGGGAAATGTAGGTTCAGTGCCAGCACACAGAGTCTCCACTGTGGCACTGCCTAGTGGAGCTGTGAGAAGAGGGCCACTGTCCTCCAGACCCCAGAATGGTAGATTCACCAACAGCTTGCACCGTGCACCTGGAAAAGTCACAGACACTCAACGTCAGCCATGAAAGCAGCTGTGAGGGGGGTATACCCTGCACAGCCACAGAGGCAGAGCTTCCCAAGGCCATGGTAGCCCACCTCTCACATTAGCATGACCTGGATATGAGACATGGAGTCAAAGGAGATCATTTTGGAACTCTAAGGTTTAATGACTGCCCTGTTGGATTTCGGACTTGCATGGGGCCTGTAGCCCCTTTGTTTTGGCCAATTTTTCCTATCTGGAATGGTTGTATTTACCCAATGCCTGTACCTTCATTGTATCTAGAAAGTAACTAACTTGCTTTTGATTTTACAGGCTCATAGGTGGAAGGGCCTTGCCTTTTCTCAGATGACTCTTTGGATTCAGACTTTTGGGTTAATGCTGGAATGAGTTAGACTTTGGGGGACTGTTGGGACAGCATGATTGTGTTTTGAAGTGTGAGGACATGAGATTTGGGAGGGGTAAGGGGTGGAATTATATGGTTTGGCTATGTCCCCACCCAAATCTCATCTTGAATTTTAGTTCCCGTAATCCCCACATGTGGTAGAAGGGACCCAGTGGCAGGTAATTGAATCGTGGAGGCGGTTTCCTCCATGCTGATAGTGAGTGAATTCTCATGAGATCTGATCATTTTATAAGGGGCTTTTCCCCCTGTTGCTGTGCACTTCTCCTTCCTGCCACCATGTGAAGAACAACATGTTTGCTTCCCCTTCTGCCATGATTATAAGTTTCCTGAGGTCTCCCCAGCCCTGCAGAACTGTGAGTCAGTTAAACCTCTTATGCTTTTGTACAAGCAGATGTAATCAATTCAGTATTATTTCTATAAGAACAAATTGGAAACAATCCAAACGTCCATCAACAGGAGAATGAATAAATAAAATAGTGTACATTTATTCAAGGGCACACTAAATGCATTTAAGGCTGAATGCACTAAAGTTGTATCCATCAACACGAATAATTTTCAACACCATAATGTTGAATCAAAAAACAGCTAAAGAATAAGTATAGTATTATGCCACTAATAGAAAGTTTTAAATTTAAAAAAAACTGTATCATACACTATCATATATTTTATAATTGTATTATAGTAAAAGTACAAAACCATACCTGGGAAGGATAAATATTGAATTCATCATAATAGTGGGAGAAAAATTGAGATCAAGGAGAAGTTTGTAAGGGCAATTAATTGCCTCAATGTTTTATACCACCAAAAAATATCTAAAGCAAATATGGAATCATGTTAAGACTTAATAAAGATGTGTGGTAGATATATATGTCTACTTTACATTAACAACTATTCATGTGGGGGTACTTGAAATCTTTCATAATTTAAAAAACATTTTCTAAAATAAATTAAGTTTATGATTTTTTAAATGAAGAGTCTTCTCTACTTTTTAAAATCACATTAATAAACATAAAATATAATTAAATTGATATTTCTTAAATTTAGATGTGGAGAAGAATAAAACTTTTAAAAACAGAAAAATTGTATTGATAGAAGGATTCTCTTCAGAGATTGAGGCAGAGGAACAGGCATTTCTCCGACATCACCAGAAACATCCCAGAGAAATACTCTGGGATGATTACCAACATTGACACTGTTCCATTATTGATCCCAGCCCACATCTTACTTGTTTATTAGTGAAATTCACCATGGTTAACTCACATTGATGACTTTGGAAAAAAAGAGAAGCATCCTGGGGGAGAGAGATGGAACAGGGATGAGAAAAAGGTGCCTCATTGTGAATGAGGACCCAGTGGCATGGTAGGAAAACCACCATGCTATGTTTAAGCTCTGAAAACTTTCACAAAATATTAATAGGTATTAATCTTCTTTCCTACTATAATTTAAATTCAGTGAACTTTAATCTTTTTTTTATTATACTTTAAGTTCTAGGGTACATGTGCACAATGTACAGGTTTGTTACATGTGTATACATGTGCCATGTTGGTGTGCTGCACCCGTTAACTCGTCATTTACATTAGGTGTATTTCCTAATGCTATCCCTCCCCCCTACCCCCTCCCCACAATAGGACCTGGTGTGTGATGCAGTGAACTTTAATCTTAAGTGTAAAGTCTAAACTCTTTCCTATTTAAGAAGTTTTTGCATATATTGATTTGCCACACATATATCTAATTTTTTGTTATTAAAGAGATAGTATTATGTTCTTCAAATATAGCTAATGATTCCTTGATTAATCAAGAAAAGAAAAAGCAACCCTTTTGATTCCCTTGCTTATTTTTTTATCTAGCTCTCATTTCATTATTAATAGGACAGTTCCCAGAATGTGGGCAGAAAAAGGGAAAGGATATTAAACATAATTACAGGAATTTTGACATGAGTAGAAATTGAAGCTATTAAATATTTTAATTTTATGGTAACATACTGATTTTATGTATTCATTTTCTGTATTTTATTCTATCCCAGCAATGAACTTATAGTTAATTTTGGTATTAAGTATCCCATCATATTTATAAATGCCCTGCATATTATTTACAAACACCTTATGCCAAAAATGGAGCATTTAAGATGTGGATCAGTTGATGAGTTCTATAATCTGGCTCAAACTATATCATCCTGATACTGCAATCAGTGTTGTCCTCCTGTTAGTGAAGCTCAGTCCCATCAGGATGTTTATCACCTGCAGCAACTCAAGAAGAATCAGAGAGTAAATGAGATTAAGACAGAGTACTGCACTTGGTCTAGTGGGAATATGTATAATAAATAAGTAATTGTCAAAGTAACAGGATATTTAAAGTGACCTTTTTCCTGGGACTCAAATCTAAGGTCACACATACACACACACAGCTGAAAGTAGACCAGATAAGTCCTCAGGGCTTATTAAGAATCATCCAATCTAGTTTTACAAAAGAAAAGATTACTGAGAGTAAAGAAGGCTGAGAAAGACCCTGGGAATTTACGCAGGGAGGGGTGAGTACCATGACTTCTCCCTCCAGAAGTAAGCAGGGATTCCATGAGAATGTCTCCTAGATGTTGGGAAACAGGCATCTCCACACCTTGGCTGGGCATCTGCTTAGGCAAAGGGCTGCTGATCTGCCCTCTGTGGGCTGGAGGTAGGAGAGAAAAGAACTGGGAAGACAACAGCAAGGCAGGTTCCCCACTATTGTGTGCACCAAAGATGCATGACTCTTCCTTGCATGGCATCCAGGAAGGGGTCCCACCTGAGCCATGTTGCATATGTGCCATGCTGGGGGCTGGCCTGGCCACCCAGACCACTTTCACACACAGCAGGAGACTGTGGGGTGGTCCACAGAGGAGGGAGCTGAAAGAAGGTTCTAAGAGGTCACAAAGAGATGATCTCCCATAAAGAAAACTGCACAGTGGAGTCAGAGTCCGCTGAAGAATTCACAGCACTAGAGAGAGCCCACAGTTGTGTGTGTGTGTGTGTGTGAACGCTAGCATTAGCCAGTGGAACCAGCATTAGCCCAGAGACGAACTTCAGCTGGAGCCAGAAATTCCAAAACTTCAGGAGAGCCTCATTGCTCTCCTGGCCCTTTTTTCCCTCCCCAACCCAATGAAACTAGGGCCAGAGGACAGGGGAAGAGATGTGAAAGAGGAGGGGCCCCTGCTGAAAACCTCAGGCCCCAGCTGGGGATGAGGGTTGGGTGGAGGAGAGTAGAGAACACGTTTTAAATTGAACTGGTATGGATTTTTAATAACTGAAAAGGATTACAGACCTAAGAAATCTGCCTGAGATGTAATTAAGGGATGAAACTGATAGAGTTAAGAAAAAAATGATTAAGGTGATAACTAAAATAAATAAAACAAAACCATGTGCTGTTCATCCCTGTACCAAGTTCAGACTATACAATAAATGAATTGCATAGATTGGCTGGGTATTGGGCAGGAAGCGAGGGTGATGTGGGAGCATGTAGAAATGGCCAGTGCAAGGGAAAAATTGTAGGATGAGAAGGAATTAACCAGGCAAAGGTTGGGAACAGCCTGAAGCCAGGAGAGAGGAATAAATCCAAGGAATCATGGTCATGGCTGATACGGCTGTATTGCTCCATTGATCCATTAATTCAACCACATTCAACAGATAAACCAACTGTTTGCTCAGTTATTTTTTGTTCCTATATTCCTCTGCACTCTACCTTCACCCTCAAAGAAGTCAACCACATTCAGTGCCAATTTTTAAAATGAGCCCAAGTTGGAGGAATTGTAGGTAATGATTAAAAGCACAAGCTGTAGAGGCAAAATGCCCAAGTTCAAACCCTGCCAATGCCACTTAGTAACTAGGTCCTCCAGTTTCCTCATCTGCAAAATGGGATAACAGTTGTATCTTCCTTTTGGCATAGTTGGAAAGATTAAATGAGGTAGCTAGTATAATGCCTGTCATTTGGCAAAAGTACAAATAAATGACATTACATGATGAACTGATTAATGTATGGCAAAGCCCTTTAAAATGTAAATTACAGATGTCTAAGTCATTATCATGCTTGAGTTTTGACTGTATTTAAAGCCATGAGACAATTCTCTCGTGGACATAAACTTTCTGAAGAAAAACATTAAGTATTTGTGTGCAGGTGCTGCACAAAACTCATAGAGCAGAGAGAACTCAAGAAAAATTCCTATTTGCTTGACAAGAAATTTATTCTTACATGGCTATTTGAAACATTTTCAATATATGAAGCATAATCAAACACATAAATACATATATAATGGCCAATAACCTATAAGCAGGTACAAATAATACACTTTGAAGTATACATAATGAATATATTTCACAAATGGAACTTCATTTTAACATTCTAACAAAATCATTCTATTGCTAAACTGGTGTCAGGGTTACTTGAATCATAACTATGCACATAGTAGGTGCTCAATAAATCTTTGAAGATAATGGCAATGTAATGACTCCTGTATATTCAAGGAGTTTTTGTTTTTTGGTTTTTGTTTTTTGCCTCAATAAATGACTTCTTTCAAACTGGTTTCCAAGTGTGTTTACATCTTACATGAATTCCATTAGTACAGGGCCACACTGAATCACTGTCATGAGTAACCTAAGGACAAAAATCAGAATCACCATTTATTTTTTCCTGACTCTTATTAAAAATAAAACTGCACCATGAATTTTGAACAAATCTAATGCATAAATACATATTTTGGGTGATTCAGTGCCAGTATATCCAATTCAAATGTCATCGTATTATAAAACCAACTGATGGCCATCATTCGTGTACACTCTCAATACCTGTGAGATACTTCACATCCCTTTCCATTTTTCCTTAAATGGAAGAAACTGAAACCCAATAATCAATACTTCCTTCTACCCACCCTAAAGGAAAACCACTCTGAGCCTGCAAGCCAACAGTCACAAAGTTGCCATCATTTTATGAGCTCTGTTGCCTTGTTTAGGCATTCAGTCTTGGTGACCCGGAATTAGTACCTTGATGCCCTCCTCAAACAACTGGAAGTATTTCCTGCAGAAAGCCCGCGATCTGCCTAAGAAGGGATCATCACCAGATAAGCTATGATGCATATTTCGTCAGTGAAAACAGTTGAATAAAAGCAAACTTCAACCTTCGAGAAAAAAACAAAATTGGAAGCAACATATGTTTTGTTTTGTTTTGAGACGGAGTCTCGCTCTGTGGCCCAGGCTAGAGTGCAGTGGCACGATCTCGGCTCACTGCAAGCTCCACCTCCCGGGTTCACGCCATTCTCCTGCCTCAGCCTCCTGAGTAGCTGGGACCACAGGCTCCTGCCACCACGCCCGGCTAATTTTTTTGTATTTTTAGTAGACACAGGGTTTCACTGTGTTAGCCAGGATGGTCTCAATCTCCTGACCTCATGATCCGCCCGCCTCAGCCTTCCAAAGTGCTGGGATTACAGGCGTGAGCCACCGCACCCGGCCGGAAGCAACCTACGTTAACCAGCAGAAGTGTACACTTGTCATCTATCTACTGCACACTTATAAGTTCTTGCCATTTTTGACACATGGAAGTATGCTATTTTATAGAAATAGAATGGCCCCAGTCTAGAAAAGAAATGGAGGTGGGGAATTAGAATAACAGAACTTCACAGTGACATGCAGTTTGGTCTGCACAATTGCAGATAATGAAAGAGAGAGAGAAAATATATAGAAACTTTTTTTTTTATTTTTATGGATTTAGTGGTGCAAGTGTAGCTGTGTTACATGAATATATTGCATAGTGGTGAATTCTACGCTTCTGGTATACCCATCGCCTGAATAGTGTACATTGTACCCAGAAGGTAATATTTTATCCCTCACCCCCTTCCGACCCTCACACTTTTTGGAGTCTCCAGTGTCTATTTTTCCACTCTATATGTTCATACCCACTGTAGAAACATACTGAGATGGAATTAACAGATGGGCCACAAGGCTAAAAGATGGGTCGAAAAGCTCGATTATAGTACAAGTCAACTCAAAAGTACTGATCGAGTTCTTGGGTCATCAGAATGTGCCAGATAATGACACTGCTCATTTCCTAAGGGTTTACTCTGCTGCAGGCACTGAGTCAAGCACCACACCTCGGCTCTTGGTGTAAATTATCCCTCTGAATCTTCGGAACCTTTTCATCAGCACAGACGCTCAAAGCAGTTCAGAGGGAAGAGGGACGCTTAGAGGCATAAGCTGACACACCCTGGTAAATGGGGTCCAGGGGACAAGCTCCAGACTCCTTCCCCCAAGAAAGGTATCAGGGCTTCATGATTTGTGGGATTGGGATTGAGGCAGAATCAGTGTTGTGTACCCATGAAACATTGGGACAATTTTTCTCCACAATCTTTGATTGACAAGATGCCTAATTTCAAAACCACTACCATGAATTTAGAAAATACTTTAATGAAATCTTATTTTCTTAATGTATATTTGAGATTGGTAATAGACATACAGTGTCATACATGTAGTGACTCAGGGGACAGACAATGCCTGATACATGCAGAGTGCCCATCTAGCCAAGCAATAGGGCCCAAGGGTGCTGGTGGATAACAGAGTGGAGACAGAAGTCCCAGACTCCACGTTCTGGCTGGGTATTCTTGATCACTCTGAGCCTCAGTTTTCTTCTTCTGGAAAATGAGGGTGGTAATACCTCATAAGTTACTTCAAAGATGAAGTAAGATGGCGTGTATTAGGTGAATCATGGAAAATTGCTTAGATATAACCATTTTTTACCTACAAGAATGGCAGTTGCTATGGTTCAACCTGTTACACATACAGTACTCCACACAGTCTGACACATTGGAAGGATTTGTTAAATCCTAGTGGGATGGAATAATGAGGAGTTACAGGTTCATGGACCCTCAGCAATAACTCCTTCCCACTCCTTCTGCCCACCCAAGAGTCTATGGCCATCAGTAGAGAACAGGAAGCTGAAGAATCCATTAGAAAAGAATTTATACAATTGGTTTTGCTACCACAGATGACATTGTTGGTTAGGTGGAAAGTTGAAGTGGTTAATAAGGGCTCAGGGTTGATTGAATGTATTGCCTGGATCCCCTCTGCCTTGTGGCTGTGCAGCTAGGGGTTGGCACCATCAACTAAGCACATTTCTATTGCACTTGAAACTCGGGTGGGTGAGAGGAGGACTGAAGCAGGGAAAGGGTGGTAATACCTCTATATGGCGTCACATGGAAAAAGCCAGCCAAGGATGGGCATAGAAGTTCAAGATTTCACAGCCTGCAGAGCTCATGCAGGACACATTCTTGGGATACTTTGGTTGTAATCAAATCTGTCCTCTCTTTCCTCCTTCATAGCAAAAACTGTCAATTGGTGGATCACTATTGGATTCTATTCCAGATGGTAACTTAGTGAAGGGAGAGAAAGAAGGAGGGCATCATGCAGGATGGCAGGTAGCCAGGTTCTAGGCTATTGATTGACATGGCTCCTGTTATTTTATTCTAAGGTTGGAAGGTTGTTTTGTCGCACTTTTTTAATATTATCACAAGTACAAATTCAGGATTTGTATCAGTCAGGCACCACCTGCCAGGACTCAGTACAGCTTATTCACTGACAAATACACAAATCCCTTGATTTCTTCCTTTCCCTGCTACATAGAAAATGCATTTGTCAACATAAAAAATGCTGGGAAGCAAATCTTCATGAATAGAAGACTTTTGCATTAGTCTAAGATTTATTTATGTTTAATAGTCATCAAGGTCTTACAGTATATTCTTAATAAGCTTCATAATTTTCTGATATTTTAAAAACCCACAAAGTGACATTTACATAATAATCCTAAAACTTGCAGAAAATTATAGTTGCTGGTATAAAATCATTTAAATATCATAACCTTATAATTTACCTTATTGTTCACTTGGTACAGTAATAATTAAGAGATTCATTCTACATATACAGTACTTTTTTGAGAGCCTGATATAAAAACAAATATCTAATTCATGTCATTAAACAGCTTATAGTTTAATTGGTTATTATACTTATTTTCAAACAATGATACATGAGAAAATATAGAGTCCATGTCCCTACCCACCAAAAGTTCTGATTTAGCGTACCTGGGAGATGGGTGCAGTGCAGAAATCAGCATTGACAAGGAGGGTGCAGGGTTCATGACACTCTTGGAGAAGTGCTGATTTATAAGCTAGAGAAAGTTGACTGAAAAGCCTTGGGTTACACAGACACATCACTGTTAGTGCTTTGAGCTTTTCCCTGAGTTCTCTTACATCATGCAAAGTAACACTAAGTCATAGATACTAACAGCAAAAAACCCTCTCTAAGAGGCTCCTACTTGATTATGGAACAAATGCTGTATTAGGACTTACTCATAGCAAAGCTCCAGTTCAGCAATTCTATCTAACACGAATAGATATACTTTAAGTCCGTTTGATTTAAGCCCTTTTCATTTCACACTCTCCTTTGGTAGACACCAACAAGAGCCACAAACCAATGCCTACACAGACCTTCACATTCCGGAAGACCAATATGAATTCACTGTCTGACATTCTCTTTCCTGGCTCTCTAACCCTATTCCTTTAGCATCTTCTAAGGTTTTGACAAGGTTTGGTTCTGTGTCCCCAACAAAATCTCACCTTGAATTGTAATAATCCCCAAATGTCATGGGAAAAACCCAGTGGAAGGTGATTGAATCATGGAGGCAGATTTTTCCCATGTTGCCCTTGTGATAGTGAATAAGTGTCATGAGATCTGATGGTTTCATAAAGGGAATTCCCCTGTACATGTGCTCTTGCTTGCCGCCATGTAAGACATCCCTTTGCCCTTCCTTCATCTTCTGCCATGATTATGAGGCCTTCCCAGCCATGTGGAGCTGTGACGCCATTAAACCTCTTTTTTTAATAAATTACCCAGTCTCAGGTATGTCTTTATTGCAGTGTGAGAACGGACTAATACTGGTTTGTTTCCCAAACCATTGATTTCCCACGTGATTTCCCAAATCATTTCCACTGCTCCTCTCTGGATCCAGACCACATTCTCTAAATCTTAAGGTAACTGACAACCAGCGCTACCATTAGCCCGTATAGCAACTTTATGTGAATTAGAAAATGGTGCCCATTCCTAAGACACTTCACTTCTTGTCATAAATTCTGATTTTGTCAGGACAGGTAACTGCTCTCTGCTAGAAGTTTGTCCTAATAAGTATACAAATATTAAATGCCTCTAGTTTGCCATGCTCTGCCTGCACACCACATAGGGTGGCCCTGGAAATGCCTCCAGTTTGCCATGCTCTGCCTGTGCACCATAGGGTGGCCCTGGAACGTGAGCTTTGGGGTCATTTCTGTTGTTTGTTGAAAATTTTCCACTCTAGGTTCAAACACTGATTATTTCTCCCTATCAATGAAAGGGAGGTAGAATAGATCTTTGGGTGGTGATTATGACTTACATCTTCAAGCAGAACTCTATTTTTTACTTCACTTGCTGCCTTGTGGGTGGAGTGTTTGGAATAAGTTGGATTACTGGGAGATTAGTCTTTTTGTAGGCATCCTATTTATGGGAAAAAAAGGATAGTGTCAGTTCAAGTTCTCACCATTTAACTGGAGAAAAACGTAGGGTGGGTAAAATCTGCATATACACAATGGCAAAGAAATATTTTGTCAAGAAGTAAACTACGGTACACAGGGATGAGTAATAACGTCTATAGATGTGCCTTAATCTACAAAATGAAGTGGAGAATTAACGCAATCAAGCTTTCTTTCTTTTCTCCCTCTCGTTCTCTCCCACTCTCCTCACTTTCAAAGAAAAGTACCATATGAATAATTGAGGCAAGAGGAGTTTTTTTCCTTGAATAATTCAGGAAATTGCCTCAATTTTCCTCTTCACTTTTCACTACATTTACTTATGTAGACTCAGACCATATCTACATAATGAGACTCTATTGCTACAGTACAATGAACAAGGTATTTTTTCTTTTGCCTTAGTTTTTCAATTGTTGACGTGATACTTAACTGTATCAACCATACATTGACCTGATTTCTTAAGAGGAAAAAAAAAGGATTAGCCTGGCCATCGTGGCCTTGCCTGCCCCACCCACCTTAGCTCTAGGTGCCTGCACCAGGTGGTTGGTGATTTCAAAGCAATGAGCAGTATTCTGTCTAGTAGTGTATGTTATGATGTTATTCACAAGGTTGACTTGTTCATTTGTAAATAAGTAGGATCTCGATTTTAATTCTGGGAAACTGGAAAGGAGATGATGTAAGAATGTCTGCAAGTTTCTTTTGAAAGCCAACAGAAAGTTGACTGTCATAAGAACCATTGTGGATTCTGTAATAGAAATTTGGTTTTGAATTCAGAAATGGCTTCGGGTCACCACCAGACCCATGTCTCAATTTAGGGAGCCTGGCTTATATCAGTAATTTTTCTGAAGCCAGACCTAACAGACTTATAGATTTCTGTTTATTTAGATGTTTTTTCATTATTTCAAGTGTTTCGACATGTTTGATGCATTTACAAATATTTTAATGTTTTTTCACTCTTGTTGCTATACTCTTCGTGGGAACTTTCCCATTTTATTGTTTCTGAATAATCTTTTCTTGCTAACAACGTGCTTACAAGACATAAACCCAAACCTTGCTTGATCCAGAGGTTTCCTCTGGACAACACGTCCATAGCTGCTGGCTCCAAAGGCAGCATTTCCTGCAGAAAATCAAGTACGTTTCTCCCAGAGCCAGAGTGTGGCTTCATGTCCCATCCCTGGCTTTATTAAACGTGGCATGAGCCCTGGATGAAAATCAAGCCTGGCCCAGCAGGCAGCTGAGTCATTAAATATCACCACTGTTAACATCCACATGGCATTTGTGGGCTTACTCTGAAACAATCGATTCTCTGTCCTTGGGTTCGAATTGAGCCCTTTGCCTTCCTCTCATTATCTATTCCTCCCTCCAGCTCTGTTTTTCCCTTAATTCAATTTCTTTTTTTCTTTTTTTGTCTTTCCTTTCTCCACCTTTCTTTTTTTTTTTTGTTATAAACACATTTTTTCTCTTTCAGTCTTTACCTTTTTATATCTTCAATATATTCTTTTCCTTTAATTTTCTTGTAAAAATATTTTTTGCCCTTGGCCCAACCCCAGTACACATAGGAATGCTCTCCAGCCTCTTGCTTTCCTATTGGAAAAGTTTATCTAGCCAGGAAGGCTTCTCCTTCAACCCAAACTCATCTCTCTCCCTGCCAACTGAGGAAGCCCTTTCTCACCTTCTAGGCTCTCACCTCAGCTCTCAGAGGGCAGCAGTCTTCCTCTATGTCATGTGGATTGTTAAGGGCATGGACTTGAGGGGGAGATAGACCTGCACTGGAGCCCCAGCTTTTTGATCATCAGCAAGTTATATAAATCCCCAGGCCCTCAGTTTCCTCCTCTATAAAATGGGGTAATCCCAAGTATTGCTGCTGTGAAGATTAAATGAAGCAATGAATGAGAGCACTTAGCATGATCCTGACCTGCAAGCTAAGGCTGAGTGAACACTTCAACAGGCCAGGCAGTGGGCTAAGCTCAGCGCTGGAATTACGGCATCTCACAGCAATGCTATGGGTTACGTATTCCTTATCCACATCCTCTCAATAAGATTGACGAAAACCAAAGGAAGTGTTCTAGTGAAGATCTCCATGATAATTACAACCATAAGGGCTGGCCCCTGGTGAACAATGGCTGTGGACCAAGCCCACTTGTAATGGACAAGAAGTGAGCCTCATGGTTACTAATCTGCATCCCAGGGCAGTGTCTGTCTCAGCTACTTGGCAGACTCCTCTACCTGCTTCAACCCTTGGAAACTAGATTTGGGTGCAATGAGGAGGGGCACAGCAGCCTCACATGTGCTGACAGAAATGTGGCACCAGACTGAGTGCGATGGCTCATACCTGTAATGCCAACACTTTGGGAAGCTAAGGCGGGTGGATCACTTGAAGTCAGGAGTTTGAGACCAGCCTGGCCAACATGGTGAAAACCTGTGTCTGCTGAAAATACAAAAATTAGCCAAGTGTGGTGGCAGGCACCCGTAATCCCAGCTACTCAGAAGGCTGAGGCAGGAGCATTGCTTGAATCCAGGAGGTGGAGGTTGCAGTGAGCCAAGATCGTGCCACTGCCACTGTACTCCAGCCTGGGCGACAGAGTGAGACTCTCCAAAAAAAAAAAAAAAAAAGAAGGAGAAAGAGAGAGAGAAAGAGAAGGAAGGAAGGAAAGAAATTATAATATCAAAAAAAAAAAAAAAAAAGAAACATGACAGCACACTAGGAGCAGCAGGGGAAGTCACCAAAAGTCTCAAAACTTGCAGAACAAAGAAAATGCAAGTGTAATTGAGGCTTAACCAGGTGCTGCTGCTCTTCTGGACTGCCCTGTCACTGTACTCACCTTCTATGGGGGCCACCTCTGGTAGACCCCCAAGGACTTAGCAGGACATGGTTTGCAGACTTCAGCTACAGGCAAATGAAGACATTTTCGACATCATTCACAGTAAGATGTCTTTGAAAGTTTAACCTCTGGTCCACTATGGCCTATCCTAAATGGGTAATCAGACCTGCAGGTATTAATTAAACTTATGGTTCCATTTATTGTAGGACTCTGGGGATTGAGCAGATAGCAAATAGCAATAAGTACTTCTGAATGTTCTCTTTGGTTTAATTACTGTACCACAGTTAGTCCATCAAACTGATGTACAATCAACAAGGTTGTATTTACTCTATACTGCTCATTTAGTGTGAGAATACTCGGGAGCTGCCAACATCTTTCTCTGATTTCATCTGAGTCCACTGGGGAATCAAAGCAGGACCAGCCTGTGGAGGCTTTAATCTAACCTATCACAGATCAGTTCAGCAGGGAGTGCCTCTTCTTCCAGCATCTTTCTTTTTAGACATAACCTTGATTGTTGCTGGTTGTTCTTCTGTTCTAACCCCGTCATCAGATGCAGCCCCAGCAGAACAAAGAGAAGAGTAGGTTTTCCCAGCATCCTCTGGTTTCCAAGGCTTCATATACCACTAACAGGGAACATTAAAAGTATAGATTCCTAAAACCCAAAGGGACCTTAGAGGTTATCTAATTCAATGGCCTCACTTTATACAAGATGAAACTGAGACCAGAGAAACAAAATGGCTCAACTAAGGTCACACGATGTCGGAGTAAGGGAATTTGAAGTTGCAACAGAGACCCACTCAAGCTAGCTGAGTTTAGTAAAGGAAGATTCATTATAAGAGTACAGGGGACTCTCAAAGGATTCAGTGGGACCTTGCAAGAAGTGGAATGCCACCAACCTCTCCCCTCTGCTTCCTCCTGAGTGTCTCCCAAGCTCTTCATTCTTGTCCCTCGTGACTTCAGATTGCATGTGGCTCTGAGTTGCCATGGTACCAAAATCTGATCCCATCTTCCAGCTTCAGTGCCTAGCACACAGGTCTCATGTCTCTTTAAATTTTGCAAATTGTTTGATTGGCTTATCTTGGGACTAAATTTCAAGTATGATGATGCAATTAATTACAGCCGAGAGCATGTACCACCTAGGCTCCCTCTTCACCATGGACTGGGGGTGGGGGAGTTCCAACAAAGCAATAAGATATAAACGGACACCCAGAATAGTAGTAGAGCCCACACCAATATCCAGATTTTCCAACTCTGCATCCAGGACCCTTCCTACCACATTACGCCTACTCTAAATATCAGACCAAGGATTGCCCTTCACTAGAAGATAAACGGAGTTTGCAGCTAGGATTACTTTGGAAACAGTGGCTCTGTAACGGAGGCCTTCCAGTGGCTGCCTATAAAACATCAAGAAACCATTGCAGCAGTTACCTTATATTTTGATTCCCTATCCATAATACAATTAGAGAGAGAGAAACAGAGAGACAGAGAGAGAGAGACAGAACATCAAGAACAAATAAGAATAATCAAAACACAAACGTTGGGCTTCCTTCTCAATAATCCCATGAAAACCACATCTTAGGGGCCTTAGCAGAGCCCTTACCTGGGTAAGTAATTGAACAGATGAGAAAAATGCCTTCACATCACCTTTCTCTCCTAGAATAATCCAAACATAATTTTCACATTTGATCCTCTAGTATCTAAACTACTTCAATTTGCTATTATTGTTAAGGAAGGAACAAACCGTGCCATTTTAAATTGAGATTTCAATTCTCTTTCTATTTCCTCCTTCTCATCAGACTAGATTTCCTTCTTAGTAAATGAAGCCAGGTACAACACATTCATTCATATTTCTCTCTTGACCTAACTCTTCCTGGACTTCCTGATTCCAGAAGGCAGTCTTATCTTACAGGTAAAATAAGAGACAACTTAAATGAACCCATGCAGATAGTAAAAGCAAAATATGTATTGGGTGAGATCTTGTGTTGCTATCTTCAAAAGGAAAATCATGTCATTGGGAAAGGTACTGAGCTGGTGGTTGGGAGAACTGAGCTGTAGTCCTGGGTGTGGAGCAAACTAGTTGTGGGAAAAAGACAACGTTGCTTTGGGAGCTGAGTGTGGTATTGTGCAGAGTGAAATCAGTGATCTCTTTTTTCAGACATGCCCAGCTACACCGTCATGAGCCCTGGTCACTCTAGAAGGTGCTGTTCACTCCCCAGGCCACACCACTGGGAATGACCAGTATGTGGCCAAGGCAGCCTGAACCAGAAAGCAGAAACTCTTATTCGGCTCCCAACTCTGGGATCCGCTACCTTGCACAGGCCATTTGCCCTCTCACCCTTTTCCTCACTGAGAAACAGGGAATTTGGAACAGAACAGTAGATCTTGGCCTTTCCAGATTTTAGGCTCCTTTGAAAAATGTGGTACATGCTATGAATCCTCTCTCCAGAGAAACCCACACACACCTTAAGGGTTATGCATGATTTCAGGAGGCTCATTTAACCACCTAAAGCCTGTCTTTGAACTTGATTTGTTTATTCATTTGTTTCTTTGTTAGTTACTCTGTTGCCCAGGCTGGAATGCAGTGGTGCAATGACAGTTCATTGCAGCCTCAACTCCTGGGCTCAAGCGACCCCCCTTCCTCAGCCTTCGGAGTAGCTAGGACTATGGGCACATGTCACCACACCCAGCTAATTTTGCTTATTTACTTTTTTAAAGACAGGGTCTTGCTATGTTGTCCAGGCTTGTCTTGAACTCCTGGACCCAAGCAATCCTCCCATCTCGGCCTCCCAACATGCTGGGTTAACAGGCATGAGCCACCACACATGGACTTGAACTTGGTACTGACTCATAAACCCTAAGTTAATTTCCATTGAACTAGACAACCTTTAAGGCATGTCCAGCTCTGGGAGTCTGTGAATACCAATTATCCCCAAGTCTGCCTATGGCATAAAAGAATTTCAGCACTTTGTGCAACGTGAGAGATCATCAACTCTATTCTCTCCTTTTGCAGATGAAGAAACTGAGGGCTAGAGAGCCTGAACTGGTTGTCTATGATCACAGAGCCTATAGAGCTGGGACTAGAGCCTCCATCATCTGGTGTAGGTTGCATGGCATTCTGAGGTGGGTGCTGCAAAGCATTAGCAATGTCTGACTACTGGAGGCTCATGAAGATACGGCTCTTCCTCTGGCAGTTCTCTACTTGCCAGGCCCTTGTGGCTGTGATCTCCTGATTTAAGAGAGCTGATCAGACATTGTCCTGGAGTTCCCTGCATTGCAATAAAAGACCAGATACCACCTTGAGACATTTTGGTTGCAATATCACCCAGCACTGGACGTCAGTGAGCAGCCAAACCTGGTTTCATTTCAAAAGGCAGACGGAAGCAGTGCTCATGTGTGGTTCCTAATGGCACCATCTGAATTCCACTGATGCCAGCCAATCCGGGATAAGAAAATGCACATCATCTCTTATTAGTGAGATCTGTAGCTTGAGAAAATAACAGAAAGTTCGGTTATGCCCTGCCTCACCTGAAACCTCAGCTTTTTGATAATCGCACTCCAGAGTTGTGTCACATTCCATAAATCACACGTATAGAGGAAGGCTTGAAGCATTTTCTCAAGTGTGTATAAAATCCGGAGTTCTTTTTTTTTTTTTTTTTTTTTTTTGCCAGTCTCGACGAGCAGTGGGTGTCTGGGTGGGCGGATTGAGTGACACGTTAGTGAGAAAGTTCCCTCCCCTTGAAGAGCTCCTCGAAAAAGGAGTCAGAGAGATATCATTTGAGAAAGTGACAGGCAGATCATGTAGCCTCGGCGCCGAGGAAAAAGGGTTTAAATCTGTCAGAATCCTGAATTCAGAACAGCGCTGGTATCGAGAAGGGAGTGAACCGAACCTCACTAACCTCTCTGTCAGCGCCGGTTTTTTATTTCATGCAAACCCCTGGAGGAGCATCTCAAATCGCTCCTTCTTCTCTTTCAACATCCTGCAGCTAAAAACGAGATCCCAGCAGCTACACGGCAAGAGGGGCATTCTTCACCTCCCATTTGTTCCCAAGGAAGTCTCCCCCCATTCCTCGCCCTCCCTGCACTGGCTGCAAAGGTCTCCCAATTATCTCCTCTACCTGCCACATTAGAAAGTAAAGTACGTGAGTTGCCAGAAATCCAGCGAGTCTGAGGACATGCCACAGTGGCACAGCCATGACATGAGAACAGATGGAAAACTTCTCAGGAACAAAATGTGCACACAAAAAAATGGATTCTGGCTTTGAAGTGGATATTCACGGTGCAGCTTTCAAGTCTTCTGAAAAACCCAAACTCAAACCTGACCTACTTAGGCAGTGTTCTTATTTATGTCTCAGACGAAGGAGCTGCATATGTAGCAAATGAGAACTATTCATCCCCCACGCCCATTTCTTTATGTTTATAGAGCAGAGCAAATTTTGCTTTTTAATTTCTCCCCAGATTGTCTCCATGAAAGTGGATATCTACGTTAAACTCTGGTCAAAATCTGTACGTTCCCGTCCGCATAAATGCATTCGCATTTTCATTGAGTTGTGTGGGTTAATACCGTTTAAAAGAAAAAGAATGAGACTACAGTTGATCCATGTTTGTCATCTTAGTTGGCAAACCAGCTGCATGGCGTCTCTATTATTAATGCTGCAGTTCAGATTTACTGATGTTCCAACATGCAAACAGTGTAAATTTCTGCTAGAGAGCCTACATGAGCAAAGCAAAGTATAGAATTGAGGCTATTACCTAGTTGTCTCAAGCCAAAATAGACATTAGTTTCAATTATCTGGGTTTCCAGGAGAAAGCCTTTTAACCTTCATTATCAGGATAATTACTTCAACTCTCACCCTTTGTACATGCAATCAAAACCGTAAAGTTTTAATCCCAGTGGCAGACAGTCACCTCAAATCTGTTTTACCATACACATGCAAAGTGCACACCTTCTAAAGAGGACATGCATTCTTGTAGCTCTGTTTAAAGGTGTCCTCCAAAGAGGAACTGCTCTTTAGCAAAGCGGTTGACACAGGATGTCGCATCACTCAGCAGTGAGTCAGACCCCCTTGGATTTTGTCAGAAACAGAGAAAGCCAGCTTTAGGAATCCAGGGCCGAATGTTTCCATGCACGCTGAAACATATTCTTTTTCTTCCTGATGAATGTGTTAATCCTGCCCCTTCTTCTTTTTCTAATGTTTCAAGTTTTTTGTCTCTCACTATGTTGCCCAGGCTGGTCTCGGACTCCTGACCTCAAGCGATCCTCCCAGCTTGGCCTTCCAAAGTGCTGGGAATACAGGTGTGAACCACCTTGCCCAGCCCCACCTCCTCTTATTGAATAGGGAAGGGTTGGATGAATAGCAGCTGAGAATAAAGAAATAATGTATGGAGTCTTATTATATGACGTACTTTCTCTTTCAATTCTCAAAACGAGTTTATGTTCAGTGTTTAATAGTACATTTTTATCAGTCCAACTCTCATCTTTTCAATTAAGCAAATGAGTATTGCAGCCCTGGGGCATGGTCCTGGCTGTGACTCCCAGCACCTGCATTCTCCTGAGCTGCAGTCACCGGAGCCAGAGTCTCCTGCACATGGTACTCTGGCATCAACATCATCATCACCATCACCCTCACCACGAGGACCCTCAGCAATGATCTCACCTGAAACTGTGACTTCAGTGTACACACCTTCCTGTCCCCTCACTCCTGGCCTGGACCACATCCCCTTCCTAAGAAGTTGCTCTAACCTGAACAGAAAGCCCTCCTCCCTCCTCTCAGGAAAAGACGAGCTCCATTTCTAGGTAACACTGCTGAGTCTGTGCCTGCAAAGTGGGCATCCCCTACTCAGCCTACTTAGCCCAGCAACGTTAGATGAAAATAAATGCAGGTATCAGAGTATTTCTCTTACCTGCAGCTGGCTCCCAGGTCATGCTGTGTCAGAGCTGGCACCCTGATATTGGACTTCCCAGCCTCCACACTGAAAGAAATAAATTTCTGTTGTTTAAGCCATCTCATCTATGGGATTCTGTTATGGCAGCCGGAGGAGACTATGGAAAACACCCTCTGAGTTGCTCCACCCACCTTACCCCTTCTGAGCCCCACATTTCCCTTCTCCCAGTTATCGCCCCATCTGAGTATCTGGACTTGCTCTGAACTCAAAGATTGACCAGGAACCTACTATGTGCTTGATGTTTTGGGGCCAATTCTTGTAAGACCCTGTGCCCTCCAGTTAAACAACTGATATTGGCATCCCTGTGAGATGCTTATGGTCCGGCTAACATCAGCTGCGACTCTGGGTTCAGAGAGCAAAGTAAATGAAATACAGCTATGTTGGCTTCTGCCCCATTAGG
Organism: Macaca fascicularis; assembly: GCF_037993035.2. NCBI lineage: Eukaryota > Metazoa > Chordata > Mammalia > Primates > Cercopithecidae > Macaca > Macaca fascicularis. The sequence continues at coordinate 64,819,296 of NC_088378.1, forward strand.
AAAGGGAAAAATCAATGTTTGCCAAATGTAGAAGGACAAAATCAATAATGAAAGAAATTTTATTTTCAACCTTCTAAGGGAGTATTACGAAGAAGAGAGAGTGAAAATTATTATTATTTATTGATGTATATAGCACCTTCTGAAAGCCTCAAAGTGTTTTATAGAATTACAAAGTGCCTTCGCCCTTTTCTGCTCACAGATCGCTTTGTTCTGCTCCTGCGAAGCCCTCGCTAGAGGGGCAAGTGTAGGAAGCATTAGAGCAACATGATGCCACAGCAACAGGGGGAATTACTTAAAGTTGGCATCCTATTTATTTAGGGGAAAAAAACAGAAAGAAATAATTAGTAGCGCAGTGAGGTCAGCACACCCTCGTCTTGCAGAAAGTTCCTAAGGAAGACACCTCCTCTTCTGATATTTAGATGGCATCATAATATATGTTGTTTGGCAGAAAGAGAAAAACCTCTCTCCACCCTTCTCCAATGTTCCTTCATTGGAACAAGCAGCACATTTGGGGAGAATCAGCCACCTGCTGCCAACATCTTAATGCAGTTCCTGGCAGAGGAGTTTTGATAGATAGATTCAAAGCCATGAGTGTAAACGACTGAACAAAACTTTCAGGGGGATAAGACGTCAAAGGAACGAGGCTACAGCAAGCAAGGCCTTCCGAGGTTGGCAGCTGTCTGAAAAATTCACAAAGGGAATAGTCAGAATGAAATCCTATAAGGGCAGAGCGATTTCAACTTTTCAAGTTCCTCTCACTTTGAACTTTGTAATGATCCGTCGAGAAAGAGAGGGCAGGAATCATTAACCCCATGTTACAGAGGCTCATAGAGTGTGGGTGACTTACCCCAATTCATTCAGCTATTTACTGGCAGAGCTAAGAATGAAACCTGGTCTCCAAGATTCTTAGAGCCAGAAAGAAGACGAGAGATCAAGAAGCTCAACTCTTTACCCCAAACAGGAATCCCTTCCACAGCACCCCGAGAATCAGCAAATCTGGAATACTGAATTCATCACTTTGCAAGAATTGCATTTACTCTTTAAATTATTATTTGATCTTTTAATTATTAAAACACAAAAATGTACCTCCGTATGCTGTCCCCTGATTTCTCCTAATTCTGCCATCTAGTCTTATCCAATCTGTCTCACTTCCAGGTAAGGACCCTGCAGATGAGGAAGGCTGGAAGATGAGCACCCCTGTCCACTCTTTGACAAACATCTCCAGTTCCCTCAAGGGTTGTTCCTATATTGCTGTTTTCAGATATTTCCCTCTCCTACCCTGGACAGTTCCAATCTGTCTCTATTACACATTAAAATACTATGCTAAGAACTCCACAGAAATTCCAAATATCGTCTGACATCATGAGACAGTAAGAGTATTTCCTCTAGTTTTCTGGATACTACAAGACATGCTTTGAAGGGAATCTTCATTCACACTGTTGACTTCAAGTGATCTACTCAAAATCCAAGGTCTTTTCAGAGGAACTGCCAGATTTTCCAACCACCAGCACCCCATCCTGTATCTTTGCAGTCAATCTCTAAACTTCAGTGGAGGACTTTACATTTAGAAGTATTGAACTGTCTCTTATTCATGCCCATTAGTTCAACCTGTTGAGCTCTTGCAACTCCTGATTCCGTCTTCCAGCACACTGTCCTGTGTAGTTTGTGGATCAGCCCTTCTACAACTTCTTTCAAGTTAGTAATAAATCAATTCAGTGAAAGAGAGCCCAGAGTTGAGCTCTATGACAGGCATTAGTGAGTTCATTATTGGTTGGCATTAGCTCATGAATCCACACACTGGTTATCCAACTAGCAATTAACTTTCCCAACTAGTGTTCCCTGCACGTACTTCTTGTTAGGCATTGCTCTAGGGTCAGTCACAGGTAAAAGCTACTTTAAGAATAAGAGGGATGAAGTATGCAAAATCTCCCTGAATTCACTGTTGCTACCCGCTTTGCTTTCTGTCCCTAGCTCCATTGCCACTCCAGCTTCTCCCCAAGCCTGATGTCCCCGCTTCTGCTCCTGTAATCACTTTTCCTTAGGGTTTTGATGTTCCTGTGTCACTATCCCAATGAACCACCTTGCCCAGTGTAGACTTCAGCTTCTACTTGAAAGCTCTCCCTTGAAGCCAGCTGGCCTTACTCCGTCACTCCTTTTGTCTCTTATGGTGTCCCTTGTTCCTGCAGCTCACACAGCTTCATCTTGTCTACACAAACATTATAAGAAACTAAGTCAAAATCTCTAATAAAATCCAAATATATCATACTGTAGCATTCAGTTATCTATTAAGTTTGGTTACCTTATCAGGAAAAAATGTTCACCTCTATATGGATTGCTGGACCATAGTTTCTGTATGTGGAGTTCACCTCCGTGTGACCTTGGCTCCCCTTCTCCTGGAAGCTTCCACTGTCCTTCACATGCCGTCGACATGGTTTCCACATAGCACTGTGTGATCCACACCCAGGTTCGGTTGATTGGTCGAGGTGGCCAACTGCCCCAAATTGAGCCAATTACATTTCTTTTATAGAAATTAACACTGAAACTGAAGCAAAGAAGCTAATTTCTCCTGCGTTACCAGACTCAAGGTGTGGTGCTTGGAAGCCACTGGCTGCCATGTTTACTGTCCTGTGGACCAAGAAGAAGTCCCCTACCTGTGACTGGAGAGAAGACAGACATGGAAGGGTTGGGAGGCACAGAGATAGCTGACCATGCAAATCCTAAAAACTCAGAGCCTGGTTACTGTTCTTTCTGACATGAACCGCGTTCTTCTCCTTGGGTCCTAAGAGACACCCAATATTTTTAAAACAAAATCCCTTTTTATTTTAGTAGCTTGAGTTGAGTTTCTGTAATTTGCACCAAAGAGTCCTAAGGGATAATAGTGACAAGCACGACCCCCACCCCCAGAGCCACCCCACTGCTCCAACCTTTCTGGACTGTACCAGTGGAGTCCTCCAAACACAGTCAACCTCAAAGAGCTCTGGGGCTGTAGGAAAAGAAAGATCACTGAATAAATGTATCTCACTTCATTCTCTCTGGGCCATTGGTAACAACAGATAAACAAAGCCTTATGTTCTTTCACATTCTTGAGCAGCACAATTCCTTTTTATCATGCTGTTTATTTCACAGTCTACTTTTTTTTTCCTTTTTCTTTCTTGATGGCCTCCTATTTACAGCACAGGAAAGTCCCTCTACCAGGCCACAGTCCAAATCATGGACTATTATAGGCCACAGGGAGAGAAAGCCTGGCAAGATAGAGGCAGCTGAGAGTATCTGCTTATTTTGGTGACTTCAAGTTGAACAGTGAAGGGAATTTCCAGTTGAATAGCCCTTCTGAGCACAGCTCAAATGTTTCATGAGTCTTCTGTTCATAGCCCAGTCACGTCCCCTGGTAAATACCTGAGACAGCCTCTTTTTTAATTATACCTCTTGGTTAAAACCAAACAACTTCTATGAGCGAGAAAGGAAAAAAAAATGAATGAACTGTGCACAGTCCTAAATTCAGTCAACTTCACAAACATAGACACAACAACTAGATAGAGAAGGGCTTCGGCCAGGCGCAGTGGCTCACGCCTGTAATCCCAGCGCTTTGGGAGGCCAAGGCGGGTGGATCACCTGAGGCCGGGAGTCTGAGATCAGACTGACCAACATGGAGAAATACCATCTCTACTAAAAATACAAAATTACCCGGGCATGGTGGCACATGCCTGTAATTCCAGCTACTAGGGAGGCTGAGGCAGGAGAATCGCTTGAACCCAGGAGATGGAGGTTGCAGTGAGCTGAGATCATGCCATTGCACTCCACCCTGGGCAACAAGAGAGAAACCCCATCTTGAAAGAGACGCTTCATCATTCGAGGTCAACCAAGCGTGTCTGAGTTCTGCTCGTGGAATCTCCACATCACGTGGGAGTCACCAGCCTTCCAGTTCAGGAGGAAGAAAGTCTCCCTCCAGCCCAATTTGTGCATCACTAGGCAATATGAACATGAAGACCATCAGACTCAGGGGCCATGACAATGTCCCTACAATGTTCTTGAGAATATGTCAGAAGAGACAACAACAGGGCTTAGGTTCTAAGTAACTAGAACAAATACATATTATAAGTTCCCTAGGGTCATGATCCCTGTTTAGTTTACTATTTTTCACCTCTCATAGCTCCTAAAATGGGGAGCAGCTACATAATTTGCAGAGCCTAATGCAGAATACAAATGCAGCACGCCTTGCTCAAAAATGAAGAATTTCAAGACAAAGACAGCAGAGCATTTAAACAAAGGATGGGGGCCTATGTGACTGCATAGGTTGCATATCCACGAACCCAGCCTTGTCCATAATACCTTGGCCATGCGTTGTGTAGAATAAATGCTTATTAATGAATCAATGAATCGAATGACCAGGACCAGAGGCAGAAGGGAACCAAAGGGAAAGAGCATACTCCTCCTTGAAGCAAGCAACCCGTTTGTATCTCTTTTGGGCTTCTGCTTGGAATCCTTGTAACAAAGGTTTCCAGTATTACATAAAGTTTGAAAAACGCTGTTCCGTGAAAGTATTTTTTTGTAGCATTTAGGGCACAGTGTCACTCATAACTAGGTTCTTACTAAATCAAATCAGGTATGGATTGAATAGGCGAAGCCGTCAAGACAGAGCATCATGGAAAAGACACAATCTGACATGCAGAATTTAAATCTTTTTTAGAGCACACTGCTCCTTATAAATAATCCGTGAGTCCATGGCTTTGCTCTGCCCACTCCCCTGCGCTAAACAACATCTTACCAATGCCGTTTCATACCACATCCCCAATTCGTTCCTTTAAATTCTCATTTCTACCTAAGGCCTCAGTCCCTGTTATTGGCACCTCATATCAAAGTACCTGTCTGTAGGACTGTTGCAACAAAGTGTTCAGTCCTTGGAGAAGCTGCATGTTGCAGTAACCTTGGTCTGCTCTTTAAAAGCAAAGGATGGGGATGCTGACCAAGCGTTTTCTGAGAAATGAGTGTAAATTACAGGAAACAGTGTATAAATTAAAGGAACTGCCTAATATAATTAGCCACACAGGAAATGTAACAGGTCTGGAAAACAAAAGTGTAATTTATGAGGAAATATCAATTGGAATAATGTAAATAATGGGGTTTTTCACTGTGGTTTCTAGTTACTTATGGAACTAGGGTTGTAATTAGGTGAGGAAGTGCTTATCGAAATCTAGGAAGATTCTCTAAAGGTTCTGCTTTAGAATGTCACCCCACCTTCAGGAAAGATCCTTAATTAACGGTATGATTTTGGTAAGATCCATAACGGGCCCAGGTGAGTCTCCCCACTCCTCACACTGAACTTACCAGGCCTAACAAACACAGCCTAGCTCTTAGCCGGGATTCTCAGGGGAAAACTCTCTAATATGATTTCATTTGACACTTAATTCCCACCCACCTTTGCCTCACTCACATTTCTCACTGTTTCCCTCTGAAGTGGTCAGATACTGGCAACATCTGCTTGTTTAATATCATACATATAAATAAAAACCATTATTGGTGTTCTTGTATGCCTCTCCATGTATTAATTTCACCAACTTCCTCTTCAGCCTCACCTTTTCTGTCTTACAAAGCAGTTAGGCTCTCGACACGAAAAAAAATACATATATATTTAATAAGCCCAGGGACTCACTACATAAATGGAAACATAACACAAACCTCTAAGCAATGATGAACCACATCAGCTTTAACTGGAGCTCAGGCTCAGACACAGATCCTTTTTAATTAAAGAAAAACAACTTGTGTTTGTTAATGTATATATTTTTTTTATTATAAAAACCTGATGGTTACTTACCCTGAGACCTTAACTCTGCCCTAGTGTATTGCAAAGGAATTGACTAGGGTAACACAGAAAAACAATGGCGGTGAATGCAAACACACTCAATGCCAGTGCTTCTTGAGTTCTCTAGGCCCAGATCACTAACGACAGCAAATTGACAAAATGACTAACGGAGCAGAAAACAAAAACTATGCTTCACATCTGTTTCTGCTCCACTGCTGTTTCTTAAATAGGAGACCTGCCACCCGTCCGGCGGTCCAGCGGCAGCCACAGACTGACCCTCCTCTCTTCTCTTTCTCTTCTTGTCTCCTGGGATGGGTCCTTCAGTCTGTGCACTCCACACACACACAAAAGCCCTCTCCCACCTTGGTGCCCTCCACCGCCCCATGTACCCTTTTCTCTAGAGGCAGAGGCCACAGAGATGCTCCCCCTCCTCCTACATGGGGAACAGCCTCCTTCCCCACCCTGCCCCTGTCCACACCTGGTGGCCTAAGAGGTCAGGAAAATGATCCTGCCTCCCCAAAACACTGTAAATCTACACCCCAAATAAGCACTTTTTCATTTTGAACAACTCTGAGGAAGAGAATGAGAAAGTAGATTCTAGATTGTTTTTTTAATTCCTTGGTGAACATATGGTTGAAGGTTAAAAACTGAGCTCACCAAATTTTTCTGGTCTCATCTATGGGTCTTTTATGACCCTGATAACAAGGGGCGATTGGCTTCTTGGTATTCACAGTGTTTTAAAGGTAGAGATAGTGACATATATTTCGACACAAAGAAAAAAATATAGCCTCTTCCTTATTCTTACTTCTGGCCATCACAGAGATCCTTCTTTATAATTACTTGGGCTATTGCTATTACGGCCATCATTTTCACTGTTTACTATTATGGGTATTTAGAGGCTCATAAAAATGTGAGCTTCCTCAACGCTTAGACAGCACGAGAGATAAATCAGAACACTGGCTGACTGGATGAAACCTGACTGGAAACAGCTGGATTGCTCTCTTGACTAAATATTTACAAAAGGCATGATTATATCACTGAGTGACACTGTGCGAATATAACAATTTATCAATCATCTTGTTTAACGCCAATCCCCGCAGGAAGGGCTGCATTCCCACTTAACAATAAAAATCTGCTGTATGCTAATTAATTTCCTTATTTTCACTTAAGGTTATTTCAGACACGTATGCCCCTGTGCTTTTATAACAGCACATTTCACACCGAGACCAAACAAATGTTTTATAGGTCAAAAAGTGGGTGGGGGGTGTCAGGTTAACTATTAATCTCGGCTCACATGCAGTCTTTCGGGATGATGGTCAGGAAGAGTGGACACGTGAAGGGGTTGTCTGGGGATCTGGTTACGGAAGATGCTGCTAATTCTGAAGAATTTAAGAAAAATTAAATGGCAGACACTGGTAGCCTCGTGAATTTTAATAAAGAAATGTGAGCCAGTGGTGATTTGCCATACAAGTAGCCATGGTGAAGCAGGTCCATTGTTACCATGCAGAGCACTGCCCAGTAATGAGCTTTAGCAGAAGCAGAGGGACGCATGGTCCCTGTTCTCCAGCACCCGTCAGCCTCACGGGAGCAGCTGGATAGACCCAGGCTGCCTTGCACAACATCATAAATGCAAACCTCTACAAAACCAGTTAGCAGAGGAATTCTGGGAAGATGGCTGTGGTATTAACAGAACAATTTTTGATCTTCCAGAATTGTCACGTAAAACAGAGCAGGTAGATAGCAAAACCAACAAAACACATGGACAACATCTGTAACAAAACTAGATGACAAGGTTTTGGCCGGGCATGGTGGCTCACACCTGTAATCCCAGCACTTTGGGAGGCCGAGGCGGATGGATCACCTGAGGTCAGGAGGTGGAGACCAGCCTGGCCAACATGGTCAAACACTGTCTCTCCTAAAAATACAAAAATTAGCCGTGCATGGTGGCAGGGACCTGTAATCCCAGCTACTTGGGAAGCTGAGGCAGGAGAATCACTTGAACTCGGGAGGCGGAGGTTGCAGTGAGGCAAGATCGTGCCACTGCAGCTCTCCAGCCTAGGCAACAAGAGTGAAACTCCGTCTCAAAAACAAACAACAAAAAAACTAGATGACAAAGTTTCTATGCAAATCCCAAAATACAAGTGGGCGTCCTAAAGTCCCAACTGCCCAATGCCAACATGTCATTGGAGTCTGTGAGGAAGAAAACAGAGACAAGGAACAGGACAAGCTTGTGAGCAGAACCCCAAACGAACAGCAAGCATTCCCAGGGAAGTGTGCTGGGCTGATCTGAGAGGAGCCACTGTGTCCAGAAAGAGTTTTCGTCTGCATCATGGGCCAGCACAGGGGCCTGTGGCTACCAGATCAGAGGGGCTCAAGTCATCTAGCTCCTCTAAACCCTCCAAACTGACCACCCAAGTCTCCCTTCCAGGAAGGGGCCCACACTGAGGAGACACTGTCAGGAATGCAACCACAATCTTGCAGCAGAGGGACAATAGAGGCAAAGGAAGGAGAAGATGCAGATGAAAGCGGGGCACGGCGGAAGGAAAACAGTCAGGAAATAGCAAGGTGGTTGCCCCTTGTTTCCTATCACTATACAAAAACAACCTAAGAGGGAGAGGCACAAAGTTAGCAACTCTAAGAGCTTATTCTTCTAAAAAAAATGGGAAAACTAAATCCACATAAAAGCGAGCAACAGAAAAACATACAGGTCAATTCCAATACAAATTGACTGTAAGAAAAAATTAGTATCAGAATGACATCCCTAAAGACAATGAAAACATGCCAGAAAAATATACTGAAAAACAAAAGAAGATCAAAACTATAATATACTTTTTCAAAATAAGCTAAAAGCCATTAAGAAAATGATATGATGTGACAGACCAATGTCTATCAGAGTTAGAAAAACTCAAACGAGGGGATAAAACTCAAGAAAAAATTATACATAAAGGAAAAAATTATTTTAGAAATAAGACAAAAGTATTAGGAACACAGGCAAACAAACACAATAAATAATGCCTTCTTGAGGTATAAAGGAGGGGATTTAAAAAAAAAAAGAAAAAGACATTTTCAAAAAAAATGTTTGAGTTTCAAGACATGACAAATACTGGAGATAACCAAAGAAATCTAAATGTGAATAATAAAAGTCCCTGAAAAAAAGAAAATCAAAGCAAGAGAGCAGAACAAATAATAATAATTCACAAAAACTGTCCTCAACTTAAAAAAGTATGAGATCACATATTGAAAGAGCTCTGTGTATACTTGAGAAAATCAGCCCAGAATGACTAATACCAAGACATATTCTAATAAAACTGCTGGACTTTAAAGAAAAAAAATCATTTGGACATTGAACAAATGAGATTATGATTTATCAGATGAAATTAGTTTTTCATTAGATAATTAAATATCAACTCTTGTGCCAAGAGAAAATAGAAAAACATATTTAAGATACTCAAGGAAAGAAAATATGAGTGAGAGATTTTATACCCAGCAAACCTGACCTTCAAGTAAAGAAGGTTCAAACTCTTACTGACACGCAAAGCTCAGGAAATATTCTGTCCATGAGCCCTTCCTAAGGAATCTATTAGAAAACAAGATTTAGAAAAATAAAATGACTAGAAGGGCTTTCACAAAAAGACTTGTGATGAACATTAAATATGTAATTACTTGTAGAATCAAGAGTAAATGGGAACCAACAGACAGTGACTGTAATGTGTAGTAGCTGAATGACCTGACACAGTAGATATAGAACTGTAGATATAATAGAACAGCCATTTTTTTTTTAGTGGGAGAACAGTAGTATAACATATTTCCTGTAAATTAGCAAAAACTTACAAGTCTCTGCATTCAGAGACTTGATCAGACTCAGATTTTATTCCTTTAAAAAAAATTATACCTTTATGTTCTTTCATCAATAACCAACATGATGTCAGGTTCTCATTATTTTTCAATAAAAACCCTATGTAACTATTTTTAGTAATTCTATTAAACTGTTTTCAGTAATTAAAATTTGTGGTAGTACTATCGGTATTGCTATTCCTAGGTCTTTTTTAATATGTAATTTGAAATTAAACAAATGATAATCTAACACCATCATTTCCTGTGTCCTTCTTGATGTGGAAGAAAAAGATACAGCGATAAGGTAGAAGAGTTTACATAAAACATAACAAATCCTGCAGTCCTGAATTTGAATTAGAGGTATTAGTCTGAACATAAGAGGTATTTTAAATCAAAATACAAGCACCCACATACAGGTTTACTGCCTAGCTCTGTTCACTTGAAAAGCCTAAAAAGAATAAGCAATCCAGGAACAATGAGTATTTTTGGTTCCTAGGCTGTGGTCTTGAAATATGATTTTCCAATTTTTTTTTAATTTTTTTTTAATTATTTTTTATTATTATACTTTAAGTTCTAGGGTACATGTGCATAACATGCAGGTTTGTTACATATGTCTACTTGTGCCATGTTGCTGTGCTGCACCCATCAACTCGTCAGCACCCATCAACTCGTCATTTACATCAGGTATAACTCCCAATGCAATCCCTCCCCCCTCCCCGCTCCCCATGATAGGCCCCGGTGTGTGATGTTCCCCTTCCCGAGTCCAAGTGATCTCATTGTTCAGTTCCCACCTATGAGTGAGAACATGCAGTGTTTGGTTTTCTGTTCTTCTGATAGTTTGCTAAGAATGATGGTTTCCAGCTGCATCCATGTCCCTACAAAGGACACAAACTCATCCTTTTTTATGGCTGCATAGTATTCCATGGTGTATATGTGCCACATTTTCTTAATCCAGTCTGTCACTGATGGACATTTGGGTTGATTCCAAGTCTTTGCTATTGTGAATAGTGCCGCAATAAACATACGTGTGCATGTGTCTTTATAGCAGCATGATTTATAATCCTATAATCCTTTGGGTATATACCCAGTAATGGGATGGCTGGGTCATATGGTACATCTAGTTCTAGATCCTTGAGGAATCGCCATACTGTTTTCCATAATGGTTGAACTGGTTTACAATCCCACCAACAGTGTAAAAGTGTTCCTATTTCTCCACATCCTCTCCAGCACCTGTTGTTTCCTGACTCTTTAATGATCACCATTCTAACTGGTGTGATATGGTATCTCATTGTGGTTTTGATTTGCATTTCTCTGATGGCCAGTGATGATGAGCATTTTTTCATGTGTCTGTTGGCTGTATGAATGTCTTCTTTTGAGAAATGTCTGTTCATATCCTTTGCCCACTTTTTGATGGGGTTGTTTGTTTTTTTCTTGTAAATTTGTTTGAGTTCTTTGTAGATTCTGGATATTAGCCCTTTGTCAGATGAGTAGATTGCAAAAATTTTCTCCCATTCTCTAGGTTGCCTGTTCACTCTGATGGTAGTTTCTTTTGCAGTGCAGAAGCTCTTTAGTTTAATGAGATCCCATTTGTCAATTTTGGCTTTTGCTGCCGTTGCTTTTGGTGTTTTAGACATGAAGTCTTTGCCCATGCCTATGTCCTGAATGGTACTACCTAGGTTTTCCTCTGGGGTTTTTATGGCATTAGGTCTAACATTTAAGTCTCTAATCCATCTTGAATTAATTTTCATATAAGGAGTAAGGAAAGGATCCAGTTTCAGCTTCCTACATATGGCTAGCCAATTTTCCCAGCACCATTTATTAAATAGGGAATCCTTTCCCCATTTCTTGTTTCTCTCAGGTTTGTCAAAGATCAGATGGCTGTAGATGTGTGGTATTATTTCTGAGGACTCTGTTCTGTGCCATTGGTCTATATCTCTGTTTTGGTACCAGTACCATGCTGTTTTGGTTACTGTAGCCTTGTAGTATAGTTTGAAGTCAGGTAGCGTGATGCCTCCAGCTTTGTTCTTTTGACTTAGGATTGTCTTGGAGATGCGGGCTCTTTTTTGGTTCCATATGAACTTTAAAGCAAGTTTTTCCAATTCTGTGAAGAAACTCGTTGGTAGCTTGATGGGGATGGCATTGAATCTATAAATAACCTTGGGCAGTATGGCCATTTTCACAATATTGATTCTTCCTATCCATGAGCATGGTATGTTCTTCCATTTGTTTGTGTCCTCTTTTATTTCACTGAGCAGTGGTTTGTAGTTCTCCTTGAAGAGGTCCTTTACATCCCTTGTAAGTTGGATTCCTAGGTATTTTATTCTCTTTGAAGCAATTGTTAATGGAAGTTCATTCATGATTTGGCTCTCTGTTTGTCTGTTACTGGTGTATAAGAATGCTTGTGATTTTTGCACATTAATTTTGTATCTGAGGCGGGTGGATAACCTGAGATCAGGGGTTCGAGACCAGCCTGGCCAACATGGTGAAACCATGTCTCTACTAAAAATACAAAAATTACCTGGGCATGGTGGTGGGTGCCTGTAATTCCAACTACTCAGGAGGCTGAGGCAGGAGAATCACTTGAATTTGGGAGACGGAGGTTGCAGTGAACTGAGATTGCGCCATTGCACTGCAGCCTGGGCGACAAGAGCGAAATTCCATCTTGAAAAAATAAAAATTTTGTATCTTTTTTTTTTTTTTTTTACAAAATGTTTTACAAAATTTTTATTTTTTCAAGATGGAATTTCGCTCTTGTCGCCCAGGCTGCAGTGCAATGGCGCAATCTCAGTCCACTGCAACCTCCGTCTCCCAAATTCAAGTGATTCTCCTGCCTCAGCCTCCTGAATAGTTGGAATTACAGGCGCCCACCACCATGCCCAGGTAATTTTTGTATTTTTAGTAGAGACATGGTTTCACCATGTTGGCCAGGCTGGTCTCGAACCCCTGATCTCAGGTTATCCACCCGCCTCAGCCTCCCAAAGTGCTGGGATTACAGGCATGAGCCACCGCACCTGGCAGTCATCCATTTCTTGGAGAATAGGTGGGGTAAGAGATGTAAACATAAGAAGATGAGCCCAGTACACCTGGACACAGCAGATAGCAAGAAAGCCATCAGGCATATTGAACTTCAATCAAGATGACAGTTGCCATGGACTGAAACTCAACATATGTATGTATATCCATGGCAATTTTAATGATTTATTTTATATACTTTTAATCATTTATTTAAGTGGCTTTTTTTAAAGTGATCACCTTCTGAAGATGACAGAGAACCAATGAATTCTTCAAAAAATAGGTAAATAAAAATAGAGAATCAAGAACTTATCCTGCCTTTCCTATATGAATTTCATCACTGGGTAACTAATAGTAGATGAGGATAAATATTACCTTACAAAATTATTCCAGCTAGTAAATAAAAATAAAAAGATAGAATTAGAACATCACCATTTTGCAACCATACAAATTAATGGACTTAGGCATTGAGGATCAACATTTGCTAACATCAAAACAGAGCAGAAGCAGGCATTATGTTTCTCCAGATGAAAAACACAAGGCCATCTATAATCTTGCCAAAGTGATGAAATCTGAGTCTAATCCAGCCTCTGAATTGAGTTGGCAATTTATAGGGAACACAGAGGACAAAAATATGTATCAAAATGTCCCATGCCATATTTATTCATGTTTACATTGCTCCTTGTTTAAATGAATGCTCATCCTCACTGGATTTTTTTCTCTTTTCACTTTTACGTTCAGAGGTACATGTACAGTTTTGTTATATAGGTAAACTTGTGTCATGGGGATTTGTTGTACAGATTATTTTATCACCCAGGTATTAAGCCTAGTAACCAAGAGTTATTTTTCTTGATCTTCTCTGATATGCTTTGGCTCTGCGTCCCCGCCCAAATCTCACCTTGAATTATAATCCCCACATGTCAGTGGAAGGACCTGATGTGAGGTGATTGGATCATGGAGGCAGTTTCCCCCATGTTGCTCTCATAATAGTGAGTGAACTCTCACAAGATCTGATGGTTTAAAAGTGAATGGCATTTCCCTTCTCTCTCTCTCTCTCTCCTGCCACCATGTAAGACATGCCTTGCTTCCCCTTCACCATCTGCCATGATTGTAAGTTTCCTGAGGCCTCCCCAGCCCTGCAGAACTGTGAGTCAATTAAACCTCTTTATAAATTGCCCAGTCTCAGGTAGGTCTTTATAGCAGCATGAAAATGGACCAATATACTCTCCCTCCTTCTATCCCCAGTGTGTGTTGTTCCCCTCTATGTATCCATGTGTTCTCATCATGTAGCTCCCACTTGTAAGTTAGAACATGTAGTATTTGGTTTTCTGTTTCTGCGTTAGTTTGCTAAGGTTAATGGCCTTGCCTATACAAGCAGAAAAACCTTGACTCCAGGAAACTCAATAGCATAGTTCTTTAATATATCAATTTTAAGGAAAAGAAATGGGTAATCTATAGATTATAAAAGGCTTTTCAAATAAATGGTATCTAGGATGCATAACTGAGTGGCAAGACCATTCTTAAAATGCAAGGGAGTGATGATGCCAGGAAGGCCAGGTAGTGATTACTTTTCGTGGGAGTGGGCAATGGTGGGGACGCGGCATATGGAGGCCCTCCTAGGGTGTCTGGCAAAGCTCTATTTCCTGACTTGCATGGCATTTACAAGGATATTTGTTTCACCTTATAAAACTCCACTAAGCTACGTATTTGTTTTATGTGGTTTTCCATATCTATGTTTTATTTTACAATAAGCAAGTTTAAAATAAAACAATAATCTCAACAAAAAGATACAAATACTATTACTGTGTAAAGAATACTAACCTTTGAGTGAGACGGGTATAGATTTAAGGCCTGATTTCTCACACACACACACACACACACACACACACAGTGGGACCCTTGACTTCCCTGAGTCTCAGCTTCTAGTTTGAAAAATGGTAATAATAGAACGTAATATGTATGGAGTACCTATTAGATGGCTATTAGCCATCTTATACATACATACATAATATATATATTAGCTTTACTATTTTTCCCTTTCTTCTCAAGTGTTTCCAGGAATGTTTAGCATGGTTGAAACCAGGTAGGGTTAGTTAGCAAAGAATGTGAGAGGATTCATGGAGGAGTCCTGAGCAGGATTGCTAAACGACAGAGATGGGCTATTCACCAAAGGATGTGGTGGTAACCCAGTGGGGAGGGAGGAGAGCATGTGGAAAGAGCTGCTGAGCTACACATATTGAGCTCTGTGAGTGAGTTTGCCTGGAGGAGGTCACTGAGGGGCAGTTTGCCAACCCAAATGCCCACAGAGTACGGGAAGTAACACAAAGGAGGGAAGCAGTTTCCATGCACATAAAGTCCATCGTCATGAGTACAGTGAGAAATGGTGACTGCCCCTTGGCCTCAGTGACCCAAGAGGGAGTGGGTGTGGCTTATGATGCTTCTAAACCCATGTTTGGGCATGGTTTCCAAAAGCCCACTAACTACCAGAACGTACATCCTATAAGTTTCCCACTAGCCCTTCAAATCCTTGACAGGGAAAATAGCAATTTATTCCTGCATTAGAAATAGGTTGTTCACTCTAGGATCACTCCTGACAGGGGAGCCTTCTTTCACAGAACATGGACACGTTACAAAGAAATCTTCACTTCACACACAAGGCCCACCACACCAGAGACAGGACATACATGCACTGCGACCCTAATCCAAGCTACAAAAGCTACAAAATATTCAGGCCCACTGGAAAAGAAACACAGACCCGTGCAATAATATTTATTCACAGTTACATGGCTGCTTATTTAAATGAATGCTCATCCTCACTGGGTTTCTTTTATTAATGGCAAAAACCACAATTACTTTTGCACCAACCTGACAGAATGTTACACCCTTCCTGGCAATTCCTATATCCTATAAGTAATCGATGAATAAGCTTGATATACGGCGCATGAACGAAGAAATCAGGGCTGAAATTTGCCCTTTTAGACATCAATGGCAAGAGAAAAACCAAACCAACCAACCCAAGTGAAGAGGCAATTAGGGAAAGCCAGATCTGTTGAATTAATTTAATTCATTATTTGGAATAATAACACCTAACTCCACTTAGCTTTTTTTGTGCACTAGGCGCTGTGCTAAGTGCTTATTTGCATTAACTCCTTTGACCTTCACCAACAACCCTTTGAGGTACAAACTCTTATAGGCCCCATTTCACTGAAAGGAAACTGAATTCAGAGAGATTGAGTAGCTTGCCCAAGGTCACACCGCTAGTAAATGGCGAGACAGGATGAAACCCGTGTTCTCTGACACCGAAGCCATATACTCAGTTCTCTCTCTGATATCTCTGCTAAGGAAACCTGTGTGATGCTAATTCAGGTTGTTACTCTGGTTCTTCTCATTGGTTTTTTTTTGTTGTTTTTTTTTTTGGTTTTTTTTTGAGAGTCTCGAGATTAAAAAAAACGCCATTTAGATGTTATTCAGTGGAGGCATCTGAACCTGAGTGGACCCAACCAACCACCCACCCCAAATCCAACCGAGATACTAAAGTGGGGTGGCAGCAGACGGCATCTCCCAGGCCACTGGCTGCACCACTCACTTCCTGGAAGGAAGAGGGCGCAGAATGGGGAGCTTAAGGACTGGTTCAGAGTCCAGTTCCAGCACTGACCTGCCGTGACTTGGACAAGTGGCTGAACCTCTCTGATTCTGCTTTCTCATGCATAAAATAGAATTCTAAAATATTCTGCCTCAAGGAAAATTGTTGTTCAATGGATATAAGGTTATGATTACACGAGATGAGTATGTTCCAGAGAGATGCTAGACAACATAGTACCTAGAGTTCGTAATGAGGAATTGTATACTTAAATATGTGTTAAGAGGATTTCATGGTGGATTTCCTGCTGTGTTAGTACCATTAAAAAAAAGAAGGGACATAAACAATTTGAAGAGGTGATAGATGTATATTTATTATCTGCATTGGGGAGAGAGTAACATGAGTTGTCTACATTTGTCCAAACTCACCAAATTAGATACATTATTATGTGCAGTTTTTTGGTATACCAATTATACTTCAATAAAGTGGAGGAAAAAATTAATGAAAAATAATACAGTCCACTCCACACTGGTTGTTGGAAAGATTAAAAAAGATCGTGAGTACACAGCAACCTGCAAATGTTCAAAGCTTGTCTTCCTGCTCCTTTACCCTGCACTGCCATGAACTTCACCCTCATATACTGCATGCCCATCTGTGATTGGAACACTGTCTGAGTAAAAGGCTGGTATTACGTTTTGTTTGGTTTTGCTCCTCTTAAAGTATCCACACACCATCCCAAGTTCCGCACATCTGAGAACGTTTATCCCTACAGCATTTTCAAAATTGGTCCAAAATCTCCATCAGAATCTGTTCTGGAAATAGTGTCATTCCTCAAATAAGCTGTGGTCATGAGAAGACACAGAATGTTACAGACAGACTTCCCCCAGTGCCGTCTGGAGACTGTTCCTTTGAACAAGAAAACTGCTAATTCAAAAAGAGTGCCCTGCCTGCCACGGCGGAATGTAAAAGAGAGGCACCAGCCACTCCTGTTTCCTTCAGCTTCCTTTCTGTCCAGTCTGGGGGAAAGAGGGATTCTGGAGAGCAAAGCATTTCTTGTTTCTTTTTTTTTAAGTTCCGGGGTACATGTGCAGGATACACAGGTTTGTTACATAGGTAAACGTGTGCCATGGTGATTTGCTGCACCTGTCAACCCATCACCTAGGCATTAAGCCCAGCAAGTCCAGATTTTTCCTGATGCTCTTCCTCTCCCTGCCCGGCCCCCCAACAGGCCCCAGAGTGTGTTGTTCTCTTCCCTGTGTCCATGTGTTCACATTGTTCAGCTCCCACTTATAAGTGAGAACAAGAGCAAAGCATTTCTTTGTTCTGCACCCAGCACCCAGCTGAAAAGGAGGAGCGGGGGCACTGAGAAGGGGCATGTCCCACCCTGCCAGGGTCTCCAGCTGGCACACACTTCCTAGTGATGGGCCAATACCTGCCCCTCCAAGACCTGGTGTCCTCAGATTTCACCAACCTCAAGAAAAGAAAGAGGAAATGTTAAATGCTGTCTAAGATGTCTGCTTTACCTTACTAAAAGCCTTTGTAGGAGATTCTTGACTTCAAAAGAAAACTAAACTTGTCCTGACTTCTTTCCCTCCCAAACCCAGAGAAGGCCCACGCTGAGCCTGTCTGCGTCATCAGGGGCCCCTGGGAAGGTGGCCAGGCCTTGTGGGCTCCCATGCCTAGGTGTTAACTGACTCTTACACCCACTCTAGAAAATGAAAGGGGTTTTTTCCTCCCCCAGAAGCACATGGCTTCTCTGGGTAAAAATAAAATTACTATAGACTTAAAGGTAAAGAATTGGAATAAAAGAAGTAGAATATAAGAAACTACAGTGCAAATATGTTAGCTTCTTAAGGGTATCCAAACCACCAAACTTTACCCTTAATGAGAAAATCCTGAACCCAGACAAAACTTCTCCAGTTCTTACTACTCGTTACCAATAAAGTACATTTTTCAACATTTAGATGATAATATACAATGATTCCTACACAGATTTAACTGAGAAAAGGGCATTTTTTCCATCCCTCCATTTGCATGTATAAATTTAATTGATGTGCATAAATATTATTTTTAAATTGTATATTTACTATCAATGTATTGGTTTGGAGACTCTTTTACCTTAAATGGAGTTTTCAGTCTTTGCCCCTCCAGATTTCATGTCTAAGCCGTAGTCACCAGAGGATTCTCATGCCAGTGTCTCACACCTCCCAACCCTTCTCTCTAAAAACCGCCATTTTCATCACATTCTCACATCTCCCCTCATCGCTCTTGGACTTTGCTGTTTCTCATAGATGTCACCTCAAAATGGCCTTAGCTGCATTGCTATGGTTCTGTGACCTTCCCTGACCAAAGCTTGGGACTCAGGCCTCTGCCTAAGGTGGTCACTAGACGTTATATGTCCCAGTGCACCCCTGGCCTGGCAGAAATCTGAGGGGCCTATTCCTCAGGCTCTCATAGGCCTGTCCTGAAGAATTCCAGTATTGGAGGGGGTGTGGTGTGGGCATATTGTAGCCCACAAAGAATCCTGGCAGAGGAGGGGGTGTGGTGTGGGCATGTTGTACCCCACAAAGAATCCTGGCAGAGAGACAAATCCAGGAGGGCACCGCTGTGGAGACGTCATGCAGACTCAGCTCCAGCTGGTCCTGAAGCGGTGTGCACTCTCTGCCCCCGGCCTTGTCACTGGAGAGAAGGAACCTGTCATAGGCCTGTCAAGAGACCCTTTGTGGCCCTCCCAAGACCTAAGAGTGTTCACATGAATAAGTGCATTGAAGCCTCTCCACTCCCTTCTCACAGTCAGCCTTCGGGAATGGCTCCTGTGCCCTCCTGCCCTCTCACAGCCTGGCCTGTTGGTCTCCTTCATTCTCAGGAACCCTCTGGTCATTGGTCGTGCTTGAATCTTGCTCTCCTGCCTGAACAAGCTCTCCTGCCCTGTTTCCCCAGCTGCCGTTAGCAGCGTTTTCCAGTTATGTCATAGGAAAGGAGATTTTGAGGCTGGCTTTGATTGGAACTGTCAGCTTCTGCCCAAAGTCCGAGCAAACTGCCCTGAGGACCGGGCCCATCCTGTGTGAGACCGTAAGACACTCCCGGCGGCCCCAGCCTTCGTCATTTAGTCAGGGCCTGTGATTAACACCACAGAGGCTGCTTGTATAGATTCTTTAAAACAAGCCAGCAAGATGCTGAATTACAGGGCAATCCACCCCATCTCTCTGCTCCTTGACATTGCTATACTCTAAATTAATGAGGTGTGTCCAATTGAAAATTCAAAACCAAATATATTCGTTAACAATCTAAAAATAGATGATTCCCTATGTGATTTTAAAGCCCGTGGGCTCTTCGTCCAATGTTGATTGTCTTGGTTTTGCTGTAATAAAAACAAGAAAATAATCTTTTAAGGTTAATAGCTCTGAACAATTAGTATAAATAATCACACACTTGATATTTTCTGCAATATTAATTTCAGAACTGAGCCTCTATTTTGCTGAGCCACAGTATTCAGCTAACTAAGATTTATTTTTCATTCTCATTTCATCCATGGAAGTGAATCATGATGTTTACCATCTTAAATCAATGCTCCTACAGCCATCTTGACTCTACTGGCCTGACTTTCAGTGGTCATGTCTACAGGAGACCACGGAGTCTAGCTGTGCTTTACCATCTGGACAAGAAATAACTTTCCCCTCCTTAAGGCTGTGCAGAAGTCACTCAACAAGTGCTCACTGGGCACACAAGTGGAGCACGACAGTGTTTCGGGTGCTTTAAGAACACTGGCACCCTGATTTTCTTAGCCTCAGGACCTAGCACAGTACCTGGTCCACAGGAGGTATTCAATACTTAATTGTGGGTGTTAGAGTAGACATAGGCAGCACCTACACCAAAAAATAGTCCCAGGTTAGTGACTATTCCTGCCCACCCTAGCCACGACTTACATTTACAGTTTCCTGTGGAAGCAGGATGAAGTCAATGGACTTAGGTATTGGTCCTGTTCATGGGGTCATAAAAAAACCCCAGACTAAGGACTAAGGCCCAGTGCTTTCGTCAGATTCCCTTATCCTTTATCTTTGCGAGGTAAAGGAATCCTGTAAACCTCAGAAGAAATAAAATCTGACCAGATGAGTTTTATCCTGAGAATGGAAGGGTAGTTTAATATTAGTGAATCTGTCATTGTAATCCATCGCATCGAGAGGTCACTTAAGAAAAACTTCACCAAATGCTTTCAATGACAAAAAAATCATCTGGCAATATGCTGCCCAGTTTCTATTAGAAAGATGAAGAAAAGAAAGAAGAAAAGAAGGAAGGATGGACTAGTGGACACACAGACACATCTTCAATGCAGTCAAGATGATCTACCTTATACTACCAGTTACCATTAATTGCAAACATTAGAACTCCGAGGAGAACGCTTGCTATCACAGTAACTATGTAACATTCTGCTATAAATTCCAATTAAACAATAAGACATGAAACAAAAATATACAGAATATAATAGATATTTTATATAACATATGTTATCGTTATATTTTATATTATATACATGAATAGATACATTACAGTGATTTATAAATATTACACACCTGAAAATACCAAGATGTTTTTGTAAACTTTGAAACTCACTAACTGCATTCAAGAGCTGTTAATGTAGGTCAGACGCAGTGGCTCACACCTGTAATCCCAGCACTTTGGGAGGCTGAGGCAGGCGGATCGCCTGAGGTCAGGAGTTTGAGACCAGCCTAGGCAACATTTTTGTATTTTTAGTACAAAAAATTTTTACTAAAAATACAAAAATTAGCCAGGCATGGTGGCATGTGCCTGTAGTCCCTGCTACTCAGGAGGCTGATGCAGGAGAATCACTTGAACCCAGGAGGGAGAGGTTGCAGTGAGCCAAGATATGCACTCCAGAGCCTGGGCAATAGAATGAGACTCCATCTCAAAAAAAAAAAAAAAAAAAAAAAAGAGTTGTTAATATAACATAAAGATTCAATTCAATAATCAGTAGCTTTTGTGAATCTCAGTAATAAACAGAGCTTATAAAGAAAATTTAAAAAAAAATATTCACAAACTGTTAATGCCACTGGACTCCAGCCTGGGTGAAAAAGCAAGACTCTGACCCAACACTGTACATATATATATATATATACACACACAGAAAAGTCCTAAAAATAATCTTAACAATAAATGTGTGGTATTTATGAGAAGAAAATTTAAGACTTCCCTGATAGACATAAAAGAATTGAATGAGTAGAGTGACACAGCATGTTCCTGCATGAGAAGACTGAGGGCTGTAAAAATACCAATGCTTCTGAAATTAATCTTTACCTCTATCAGAATCAAAACCAAAACATCAAATGGGAAGCAGGAAACGGGAAAGTGGGAGAAGTGAAAAATACATCTGAAGCAATGAAACATGCCAATGGCTGGGTAAATTAGGAAGAAGAGTAATAAGCGGAATCTTACTCTGCCAAATACGAAATCATAAAGCCAATTAAAACAATATGATCCTGGCACAATAATCACTCTGCAGTGACGATTCATTGATTACCAACAGAGAAAAAAAATGGAGAGCCATGAAACAGCCCTCGTACATATATGAAATTAATGATAAATAAACTGTCACAAATAATGAGACGGGGAGAAAGACTATTCAAAAATCTGTACTGAGAGGATTGGCTATTTTCAAAGAGATCAAGTATGAGCTAGAGTTCACCCACTGCGCCAACATAAAATCCAGATGCATAAAAAAGAGTTAAATGTTAAAGACAGAGAGAAAAACAGAGAGAGCAAGGAGGAATGAAGGAAAAGAAAACTAAGGGAAAGGGAGAGAAGAGAAAAGTCACAAACTCAAACTCAAGGACTGTCTAAGCATAAAAGCAAGGGAAGAAATATTTCTAAAAAAGACAAATAGATCTGACCACATAATATTTTCAGCATATTTTTTAAACAAAATCATTGCAGACCAAAAAACCGAACAAAATAATTGCCACCAGTCTGATAAAAGTTATAGATCTCTTATAAATCAATAGGAAAAATACCAATAGCCAACTTTTAAAAATTCAGAGGGAATAAACAGCACTTCAGAGAATGAAAATTCAAATTTCTAAAAACTATTCTCATTAGTAATCAACAAATATGCAAATTTTTAAAAATTGTGTACCACTTCACTCTACCAAATTGGCAAAATTCATTAATTCTAATTAAAACAATGATTTTAAATGTAGTAAGTGTGCATGCCATAAAGTGGACATTCTCATACACCCCTGAGAAAAATGTGATAGACACAAACGTTTCAAATTACAACTTGCATATACACATAAACAGCTTTTCGCCCTAGTAATTACACTTTCACCAATTTATCCTAAGAAAACAATCAGAGATATGGACAAAGATTTATGTACAGGAACGTTAATTATGCATTATTTATAGTGGTGAAAAATAGGATCCGATCTAAAAGGGGAAGGGTTAAATTTCTTATGGCTTCTGTTAACTGTGTAATGGAATATAAGTAATATAATAGAGCCATGAAAAATCATATTTTATGAGAGTATGCAATTGACTACTCAGAATGTGTGTAAAGACCAAATATGTACACAGACACACAAACACATAAATTGGAAAGAAATAGACTAAATGGTAAACCATATCTATTTCTGAGTAGATGGATCATGGGTGACTTTAATTTCTCCCAATAATTTTTCATATTTTCTAAATTTTCTAAAACAAATATATGTTTAAAACATTGTCATGAGCTAATAACCATTCAGTGCTTATCCCATGCCAAACCCTATTCGAAGTATCTAGTATGTATGATCTCACTTAATTATTTCCACAAATCTATGCATTATCTACTGCACTCATTATCTAATGAATGTTTTCATTATTCCCATTTTACTAATTAAGAAACTGAGAGCCAGGAGAGTAGGTAGCTTACCAAAAATCACATTCACTTAAAGTGACAAAGCCAAGATTCAAGCTCAGATCCTGTGACCTCCACACTAACCATCAGCCTACACTGGCAATTCTCAAACTTTCCAGGAAGGAACCCAGCAAAATAAAGATAGTAAAAGCTCTCTTAAAAATCATTGAGGCCTAAAGGAGGCGGAGCAAGATGGCCGAATAGGAGCAGCTCCAGTCTCCAACTCCCAGCGCGAGCGACACAGAAGACCGGTGATTTCTGCATTTTCAACTGAGGTACTGGGTTCATCTCACTGGGGAGTGCCGGACGATCGGAGCTGGTCAGCTGCTGCAGCCCGACCAGCGAGAGCTGAAGCAGGGCGAGGCATCGCCTCACCTGGGAAGCGCAAGGGGGAAGGGAGTCCCTTTTCCTAGCCAGGGGAACTGAGACACACAACACCTGGAAAATCGGGTAACTCCCACCCCAATACTGCGCTTTAGGAAACAGGCACACCAGGAGATCATATCCCACACCTGGCCGGGAGGGTCCCACACCCACGGAGCCTCCCTCGTTGCTAGCGCAGCAGTCTGTGATCTACCGGCAAGGCAGCAGCGAGGCTGGGGGAGGGGCGCCCGCCATTGCTGAGGCTTAAGTAGGTAAACAAAGCTGCTGGGAAGCTCGAACTGGGTGGAGCTCACAGCAGCTCAAGGAAACCTGCCTGTCTCTGTAGACTCCACCTCTGGGGACAGGGCACAGTAAACTAAGACACACAGACACCTCTGCACAGACGCAAACGACTCTGTCTGACAGCTTTGAAGAGAGCAGTGGATCTCCCAACACGGAGGTTGAGATCTGAGAAGGGACAGACTCCCTGCTCAAGCGGGTCCCTGACCCCTGAGTAGCCTAACTGGGAGACATCCCCCACTAGGGGCAGTCTGACACCCCACACCTCACAGGGTGGAGTACACCCCTGAGAGGAAGCTTCCAAAGCAAGAATCAGACAGGTACACTCGCTGTTCAGAAATATTCTATCTTCTGCAGCCTCTGCTGCTGATACCCAGGCAAACAGGATCTGGAGTGGACCTCAAGCAATCTCCAACAGACCTACAGCTGAGGGTCCTGACTGTTAGAAGGAAAACTATCAAACAGGAAGGACACCTACACCAAAACCCCATCAGTACATCACCATCATCAAAGACCAGAGGCAGATAAAACCACAAAGATGGGGAAAAAGCAGGGCAGAAAAGCTGGAAATTCCAAAAATAAGAGCGCATCTCCCCCGGCAAAGGAGCGCAGCTCATCGCCAGCAACGGATCAAAGCTGGACGGAGAATGACTTTGATGAGATGAGAGAAGAAGGCTTCAGTCCATCAAATTTCTCAGAGCTAAAGGAGGAATTACGTACCCAGCGCAAAGAAACTAAAAATCTTGAAAAAAAAGTGGAAGAATTGATGGCTAGAGTAATTAATGCAGAGAAGGTCCTAAACGAAATGAAAGAGATGAAAACCATGACACGAGAAATACGTGACAAATGCACAAGCTTCAGTAACCGACTTGATCAACTGGAAGAAAGAGTATCAGCGATTGAGGATCAAATGAATGAAATGAAGCGAGAAGAGAAACCAAAAGAAAAAAGAAGAAAAAGAAATGAACAAAGCCTGCAAGAAGTATGGGATTATGTAAAAAGACCAAATCTACGTCTGATTGGGGTGCCTGAAAGTGAGGGGGAAAATGGAACCAAGTTGGAAAACACTCTTCAGGATATCATCCAGGAGAACTTCCCCAACCTAGTAGGGCAGGCCAACATTCAAATCCAGGAAATACAGAGAACGCCACAAAGATACTCCTCGAGAAGAGCAACTCCAAGACACATAATTGCCAGATTCACCAAAGTTGAAATGAAGGAAAAAATCTTAAGGGCAGCCAGAGAGAAAGGTCGGGTTACCCACAAAGGGAAGCCCATCAGACTAACAGCAGATCTCTCAGCAGAAACTCTACAAGCCAGAAGAGAGTGGGGGCCAATATTCAACATTCTTAAAGAAAAGAATTTTAATCCCAGAATTTCATATCCAGCCAAACTAAGTTTCATAAGTGAAGGAGAAATAAAATCCTTTACAGATAAGCAAATGCTTAGAGATTTTGTCACCACTAGGCCTGCCTTACAAGAGATCCTGAAGGAAGCACTAAACATGGAAAGGAACAACCGGTACCAGCCATTGCAAAAACATGCCAAAATGTAAAGACCATTGAGGCTAGGAAGAAACTGCATCAACTAATGAGCAAAATAACCAGTTAATATCATAATGGCAGGATCAAGTTCACACATAACAATATTAACCTTAAATGTAAATGGACTAAATGCTCCAATTAAAAGACACAGACTGGCAAACTGGATAAAGAGTCAAGACCCATCAGTCTGCTGTATTCAGGAGACCCATCTCACACGCAGAGACATACATAGGCTCAAAATAAAGGGATGGAGGAAGATTTACCAAGCAAATGGAGAACAAAAAAAAGCAGGGGTTGCAATACTAGTCTCTGATAAAACAGACTTTAAACCATCAAAGATCAAAAGAGACAAAGAAGGCCATTACATAATGGTAAAGGGATCAATTCAACAGGAAGAGCTAACTATCCTAAATATATATGCACCCAATACAGGAGCACCCAGATTCATAAAGCAAGTCCTTAGAGACTTACAAAGAGACTTAGACTCCCATACAATAATAATGGGAGACTTCAACACTCCACTGTCAACATTAGACAGATCAACGAGACAGAAAGTTAACAAGGATATCCAGGAATTGAACTCATCTCTGCAGCAAGCAGACCTAATAGACATCTATAGAACTCTCCACCCCAAATCAACAGAATATACATTCTTCTCAGCACCACATCATACTTACTCCAAAATTGACCACGTAATTGGAAGTAAAGCACTCCTCAGCAAATGTACAAGAACAGAAATTATAACAAACTGTCTCTCAGACCACAGTGCAATCAAACTAGAACTCAGGACTAAGAAACTCACTCAAAACCGCTCAACTACATGGACACTGAACAACCTGCTCCTGAATGACTACTGGGTACATAACGAAATGAAGGCAGAAATAAAGATGTTCTTTGAAACCAATGAGAACAAAGATACAACATACCAGAATCTCTGGGACACATTTAAAGCAGTGTGTAGAGGGAAATTTATAGCACTAAATGCCCACAAGAGAAAGCAGGAAAGATGTAAAATTGACACTCTAACATCGCAATTAAAAGAACTAGAGAAGCAAGAGCAAACACATTCGAAAGCTAGCAGAAGGCTAGAAATAACTAAGATCAGAGCAGAACTGAAGGAGATAGAGGCACAAAAAACCCTCCAAAAAATCAATGAATCCAGGAGTTGGTTTTTTGAAAAGATCAACAAAATTGACAGACCACTAGCCAGACTAATAAAGAAGAAAAGAGAGAAGAATCAAATCGACGCAATTAAAAATGATAAAGGGGATATCACCACCGACCCCACAGAAATACAAACTACCATCAGAGAATACTATAAACACCTCTACGCAAATAAACTGGAAAATCTAGAAGAAATGGATAATTTCCTGGACACTTACACTCTTCCAAGACTAAACCAGGAAGAAGTTGAATCCCTGAATAGACCAATAGCAGGCTCTGAAATTGAGGCAACAATTAATAGCCTACCAACCAAAAAAAGTCCAGGACCAGATGGATTCACAGCTGAATTCTACCAGAGGTACAAAGAGGAGTTGGTACCATTCCTTCTGAAACTATTCCAATCAATAGAAAAAGAGGGAATCCTCCCTAACTCATTTTATGAGGCCAACATGATCCTGATACCAAAGCCTGGCAGAGACACAACAAAAAAAGAGAATTTTAGACCAATATCCCTGATGAACATCGATGCAAAAATCCTCAATAAAATACTGGCAAACCGGATTCAGCAACACATCAAAAAGCTTATCCACCATGATCAAGTGGGCTTCATCCCTGGGATGCAAGGCTGGTTCAACATTCGCAAATCAATAAACATAATCCAGCATATAAACAGAACCAAAGACAAGAACCACATGATTATCTCAATTGATGCAGAAAAGGCTTTTGACAAAATTCAACAGCCCTTCATGCTAAAAACGCTCAATAAATTCGGTATTGATGGAACGTACCTCAAAATAATAAGAGCTATTTATGACAAACCCACAGCCAATATCATACTGAATGGGCAAAAACTGGAAAAATTCCCTTTGAAAACTGGCACAAGACAGGGATGCCCTCTCTCACCACTCCTATTCAACATAGTGTTGGAAGTTCTGGCTAGGGCAATCAGGCAAGAGAAAGAAATCAAGGGTATTCAGATAGGAAAAGAAGAAGTCAAATTGTCCCTCTTTGCAGATGACATGATTGTATATTTAGAAAACCCCATTGTCTCAGCCCAAAATCTCCTTAAGCTGATAAGCAACTTCAGCAAAGTCTCAGGATACAAAATTAATGTGCAAAAATCACAAGCATTCTTATACACCAGTAACAGACAAACAGAGAGCCAAATCAGGAATGAACTTCCATTCACAATTGCTTCAAAGAGAATAAAATACCTAGGAATCCAACTTACAAGGGATGTAAAGGACCTCTTCAAGGAGAACTACAAACCACTGCTCAGTGAAATCAAAGAGGACACAAACAAATGGAAGAACATACCATGCTCATGGATAGGAAGAATCAATATTGTGAAAATGGCCATACTGCCCAAGGTAATTTATAGATTCAATGCCATCCCCATCAAGCTACCAATGAGTTTCTTCACAGAATTGGAAAAAACTGCTTTAAAGTTCATATGGAACCAAAAAAGAGCCCGCATCTCCAAGACAATCCTAAGTCAAAAGAACAAAGCTGGAGGCATCACGCTACCTGACTTCAAACTCTACTACAAGGCTACAGTAACCAAAACAGCATGGTATTGGTACCAAAACAGAGATATAGACCAATGGAACAGAACAGAGTCCTCAGAAATAATACCACACATCTACAGCCATTTGATCTTTGACAAACCTGAGAGAAACAAGAAATGGGGAAAGGATTCCCTATTTAATAAATGGTGCTGGGAAAATTGGCTAGCCATAAGTAGAAAGCTGAAACTGGATCCTTTCCTTACTCCTTATACGAAAATTAATTCAAGATGGATTAGAGACTTAAATGTTAGACCTAATACCATAAAAATCCTAGAGGAAAACCTAGGTAGTACCATTCAGGACATAGGCATGGGCAAAGATTTCATGTCTAAAACACCAAAAGCAACGGCAGCAAAAGCCAAAATTGACAAATGGGATCTCATTAAACTAAAGAGCTTCTGCACAGCAAAAGACACTACCATCAGAGTGAACAGGCAACCTACAGAATGGGAGAAAATTTTTGCAATCTACTCATCTGACAAAGGGCTAATATCCAGAACCTACAAAGAACTCAAACAAATTTACAAGAAAAAAACAAACAACCCCATCAAAAAGTGGGCAAAGGACATGAACAGACATTTCTCAAAAGAAGACATTCATACAGCCAACAGACACATGAAAAAATGCTCATCATCACTGGCCATCAGAGAAATGCAAATCAAAACCACAATGAGATACCATCTCACACCAGTTAGAATGGCAATCATTAAAAAGTCAGGAAACAACAGGTGCTGGAGAGGATGTGGAGAAATAGGAACACTTTTACACTGTTGGTGGGATTGTAAACTAGTTCAACCATTATGGAAAACAGTATGGCGATTCCTCAAGGATCTAGAACTAGATGTACCATATGACCCAGCCATCCCATTACTGGGTATATACCCAAAGGATTATAAATTATGCTGCTATAAAGACACATGCACACGTATGTTTATTGCAGCACTATTCACAATAGCAAAGACTTGGAATCAACCCAAATGTCCATCAGTGACAGATTGGATTAAGAAAATGTGGCACATATACACCATGGAATACTATGCAGCCATAAAAAAGGATGAGTTTGAGTCCTTTGTAGGGACTTGGATGCAGCTGGAATCCATCATTCTTAGCAAACTATCACAAGAACAGAAAACCAAACACCGCATGTTCTCACTCATAGGTGGGAACTGAACAATGAGATCACTCGGACTCAGGAAGGGGAACATCACACACCGGGGCCTATCATGGGGAGGGGGGAGGGGGGAGGGATTGCATTGGGAGTTATACCTGATGTAAATGACGAGTTGATGGGTGCAGCACAGCAACATGGCACAAGTATACATATGTAACAAACCTGCACGTTATGCACATGTACCCTACAACTTAAAGTATAATAATAATAAATAAATTAAAAAAAAAAAAAAAATCATTGAGGCCTGCAGAGAGCTTTTGTTTATGTGGGCTATCTCTATTGATATGTCTACCAATATTTATTGTTTACAATATTTAAAACTGAGAAATGTTTTATTTAAAAATAACAATGAGAAACCCTTTACATGTTAACATAAATTATATATATTTAACTTAAAAAATCACTCGAATTCCAAAACAAAAAATTATAGTGATATTGTTTTATCTTTTTCAAATCTCTTAATGTCTGGCTTAGCAGAAGAGAACTGAATACTCATCATATCTGCTTCTGTACTTAATTTATCTCAATATTACATGTCATGTAGCCTCTGAAAGACTCCGCTGTAAATTCATGAGAGAAAGAGAGTGAAAAAGGTCAAATGATGTGTTAGAACTATTATCATAATGTTCTGGATCTTGTGAACCTCTTCAACAAGTCTTGGGGACCTCCAGAGATCCTGGAACCACTGATCTACACTGAGTTTTTGAAAAAGGATAAACTGACTCTCTAGTACTTACGGCAAACTATGCACTTATCACCCCTTCTGATGTTTGAAGGGCACCAAGGCAACAGTCCATAGAGGAGGGAGAGGCACTGTACTCTGACCCAACTCCATAGCCCAGAGCAGCTTCTAAAATGCCAGTCACCTCCAAACCACTAGCTGAGCTGCAATGAAAAATTGGGTCAAAATAGAGTTCTGGAACTCTGTTAACCTTGAACACATCAGATCAGAAGAGGCAGAGACAGGAGATTGGACAGGCTGAGCAGGGAGAACCAGCCTCAAGGTGCAGGTGCTGCTGCAGACAATCAGAGGACATCCATGCAAGAAACTAAGCACCCTACTGTGAAGTAGCTTGTAACAAGTCATTCATTCATTCGTTTATTCAACAAATATTTGTTGATCACCCACCAATTGAAGGAAATGTGCTTAAGGCTGATGCTACAAAGAGAAAAGAAAAATGCAGAATGAGAGTTAGACGGATGGACATAGGGACAGATGAAGAAATGATCCAGTCACTGCGCTCAAGGAGTTGACTGTCTATTGGAGGAGACAGACATGTAGACAAGAAATCACCATGCCTGCAGCCAGCGCTTGAGCTGAGGTGTCCAAATAACAAAATATGATGTTCAGCAGTTGCCCATGTACACCATCACCTTGAAGTCTCTGGAAGAAGGCAAGTGGAGGAAGTAAAGATGGCAGGCCCTTCCAGAGGGAGAAGGAGTGCTGGCGGGAGCAGGCCCATGCCTGGAGGCCTATGTCCTGGCTGGATGTGTGGGCACGTGGATCATGGCAGGAGCCTGGTCCCTAAATGATGTCTGGCCTTGTGGCTTGGTTACAAGGCTAGGGCAGACACCTAGGTACCAGAACTATGGCAGAAGATTGGGGAATAACAAGTAATCCATTCAACCTGATCTGATGGTAGGTTATCTGAACCCCTGAACCAGGGCTCCTAACATCACTTGGCATGTGTCTTGGTCTGTTCCAGCTGCTGTAGCAAAAACACCATAGACCAAGGGCTCTAAACACAAATATTTATTTTTCGCAGTTCTGAGGTTGGAAATTCAAGATCAAGGCACCAGCAGATCTTGGTGCCTGGTGAGAGCATGAATCCTGGTTCACAGGTGGCCAACTACTTGTTGTGTCATCATATGGCAGAGAGCAGAGAAGCTCTCATTTCTCCTCTCTCTCTCGGAGACAGGCTGGAGTGCAGTGGTGCGATCTCAGCTCACTGCACTGTCACTGCAGCCTCGACCATCTGGGCTCAAGCAATCCTCCCACCTCACTTCCCTAGTAGCTGGGACTACAGGCATGCACCACTGCACCCTTTTAATTTTTTTTTTTAAGAGATGGAGTTTTATCATGTTGCCCAGGCTGGTCTCAAACTTCTAGTTTCAAGCGATCCATCTGCCTCGGCCTCCTAAAGTGCTGGGATTCCAGGTGTGAGCCATTGCACCTACCCTTGCTTCTCTTCTTGTAAGGGCATTAATCCCATCACAAATGCTCCACCTTCATTACCTAATCCCCTCCCAAAGACTCCATAGCCCAGCCTACAGGGGAAGGCTCAATGGCCAGGGCAGACAGGGAAAAAGGCTGAAAAGCAAGGACCAGACTGGGGTTCTCCTCTCCTGCACCACCCTCTTCCACCTACCTCCCACTAGGCAGTGCTAAATTGTTAACCACTGTTAGCCTAACCATTGCTAATATTAAGTCACATTAAAATAAATAAAACAACCATTGCATGCACAGCCCAGAACCCAGCATGTAGCTGGCTCTACCACATCTAAATCCAATCATTCATTCCTGTGACAGCAAATCCCAGACACTGCAGACGTCCACTAACAGCACCCTACTGTACTTCAATTCCCAAAGCAACAAAGGCTGTCAATGTTCTTCGAGTTGGGGTATAAATATGGTGAGACAATTTTCAGTGCTACGTGGGATGAAGCAACACAATATTCTCAGCCTAAAAATAGTTGGATTTGTCATAGCAGTGTTGTTTTGTTTTATTGTTTTGTTTTATAAAAAATCAAGTCAGTTCTTTTGCATTTCTAGGTATAGAAAGGATTTGCAAACTGTAAATACAACCTAATGAGCTCAAATGCTCACCTGTATAGCGCTTTCCACACCAATCTCCCCAAGGTACCTCACCCAGAAACCAGAACACCATAAGTGTTTGAGATGTGGCACGTTAAACAAACATATCTCAGGCCACAACCAAAAGCAGAACTCCCCCACCCACTGAGGCTAGAGAGAAGGAAGAGATCGGAGCTCCATGAACAGCCACTCCCACGTGCTGGCTTGCTGCTACATTCCAGACCCTTCTCAGGGTCTGCCCCACCAGGAGAGGCACACAGGATGCCTAGCTATGTCAGGGATTCACTTTGACAGTAACGAGAGTTGTATTCTCCCTGCTTTGTGAGATGGAAGTCCAATCAAAACCATGACAAATAAATACATAAAAAGAAGCTGATCATCAAGGCGACAAGGGAAAATCAACTGCCCCAGCCAATCTGGCTTCTCAGATTTGAAGGCTTTATTAAACTCGGTCAGCATGCCCACCAAACAAAGAATATATGCTATTCAAAAAAAATTTTTTTTGACTGGGCATGGTGGCTCACACCTGTAATCCCAGCACATTGGGAGGCCAAGGTAGGATGATCTCTTGAGCCCAGGAGTTTGCCTGGGCAAAAAAAGCAAGACCCCCATCTCTATAAAAATAAATTTAAAAAATAACTAGCCATAACGACACGTGCCTGTAGTCCCAGCTACTTGGAAGGCTGAGGCAGGAGGATAGCTTGAGCCCATGAGTTTGAGGCTGCAGTGAGTTATGATCATGCCACTGCACTCCAGCCTGGGCAACAGAGCGAGACCCCATCTTAAAACTAAAATAAATTTTAAGAGATAAAGGCCCCACCGAGTGAGAGTAAGGCTATGGAGATCAAAATGTGCCCCCAGGTGATATAGTCATGGACAAAACATCCTGAACCTCATATTTGAGCTCTCTTTCTTTTAAAAAGAAGGGTAATTTCCAGGCTGCAACTAAACGAGAATTGCCGCAAACTAGAAGATCCCTCCACTTCCATTATCTTTCAGCATGACCATAGTACCCAAATCTCGGCCTCTTAACAGCTTAAGCGAAAACATAGAGTCACTTATGGCAGGGAGGGAAGACGGAAGAGAGAAGAAAGAGAAAAACCTGAAGATCAAAAAGATTTTCCTGCTTTTGAGTGACCTTTATCAGCTCTCTTTCCCAAGGTAAATTTCATCTCTGCTAATCTCAGAGGCTAATATTAAAACTAAATATGACAAACTGCTTCATATAACATTTCTCTCTATGTGGCCATCCTCAAGACTGTATATTTACCCAAGAAACTCCCACCAGACCTCCAAATTGAACTAGATCTAACAGCCCAAGAAAACAGGATTACCGCTATTTACATATGACTTAATCACACTTACAGACTGGTTGTCCTTTAAGCATAACTCCGTTTCAGCAGATGGGCATAGAATAAGCCATCAGCTCCAGGACCTACTCAATGTGCTTTCAATTAACTAAAGCTGCAGCACAGTAAATAATACTTCAGGAACCTCAAAGAGAATGCATCTTCCAAAGGGCCCCATCTTACTGGAAGTGGAGGCATATTTAGGCACTGGAAACACTTGGCTCAAAATAATTCAAGGAGAAAATGGACTTGCAAAATCTGTTTACTTTAGATCTACTTCCCGACTTTGACATGCTGTATTAGACCTAATTAAAATTGTGGGTAGATACTCGAGGAAAAGTTTCCTGAAAGACGCAGGAAACCACATTAGATTAGAAAGAATTTAAGTATTTTCCTTTATGTAGAACTCTGGCTTATATACAAAATTTGGAAGAGTGAAACCAGTTCTTGGAATACTGAATTTAGAGTGGAGTGAAATAGGTTAAATGGGCCTATCCAATCGCAAGAAAAATCTAGCAAAAAAACTAAAAAGTAGAATTAACGAAGGGAATAAAAAGATAAACCTATAGAGACAGTAAAAGATCAGGGATTTATGGGGAGGGAAGACGGGGAAGAAAGGAATAGGTGGAGCACAGTTAAAACCACCGTGTATGATATTGTACTGGTGGATTCATGACATTGTGCATTTTTCAAAATCCACAGAACAGTAAAACACAGAGGGATCCACAATTAGACAATGGACTTCAGTTAATAAAAGATATCAATATGAGTTCATCAACTGTAACAAATGGAGCACACTAATGCAAGATGTTTATAATAAGGAAAGCTTTGAGGAGTGGTGTATACAGGAAGTCTACTTTCAGCTCAATTTTTTTGTAATATTCCATTCTCACATTGCTATTAAAAAAAACCCTGAGACTAGATAATTTACAAGGAAAAGAGGTTTAATTGGCTCACAGTTCAGCAGGCTGTACAGGAAGCATAGCGGCATCAGCTTCTGGGGAGGCCTCAGGGAACTTACAATCATGGTGGAAAGCAGAGGGAGCCCACACTTCACATGGCCAGAGTAGAAGGATGTAGGGAGTTGCCATACACTTTTAAACAACTACATCTCATGAGAATTCTATCAGGAGAACAGCACCAAAGGGAGAAATCTGCCCGCATGATCCAATCACTTCAATCACTTCCCACCAGGCCCCACTGCCAATATTGGGGATTATAATTCGACAGCAGATTTGGGTGGGGACACAGATCCAAGTCATATCATCTGTTTAAAAAAACAATTAGAGGGTGGAGCAGAGAATGGGAGAAAAGGAAGACTGAAGGTAGGTTACACAACCAGTATAGAATCCAGGTAGGAAAGAAAAGTAAGTGATAAATCACTATTGGTTAGGGTATAAAATACCCAGGCAAGACATATAGATCAGCTCAGCCATTGGGTGCTTTATCCATTCTATTTCACCTTCTCCAGGCTTAGCACTGCCTCGGGTATACACATGTTCAGAATCGGGAGGCAGTGCTGTTTTTGCTGTATACCATTAATAGAGCAATAGTAATTATCAATGAGTACACCTCAGAATAAAGAAAAAACTTGCCTCCCAAAGGTATTTGGAAGAGACACAAACTTAAAATCTATTTTCCTTTGGCCCAAATGTTGATACTTACATTACGAAACAGAAACAAAATAAGGAAAATGCCTGTTTGATGTTTGGATTGAAGACTCAGTTTTGTCACATGTCCTGAATTTAAAGACAGCAATTTAAATAGCTGACACTTCCCTACCTTCCCTGCTGGTTTTTTGACTTTCTTAAATTCCATGTAGGCTGGCACCACGAGCACTGATACAAACTTGGGCCTAAATTAGCCAATGTCATTCAGCATTTTTAGAAATCTAAATTAAATATATGGCGTGATTCAATGTTTCTTTTATTTTGACCTAATTTTTCTCTTAATTCCAGTTCGAAATTTCTTATAAAATCTAGTTAGCCAGTTTTTTCTATTTATTAACAATAATAGCTAATATATGAGCTTGGTTCAAAAACCAAGTACTGCCCTAAAACAGGAGAAACAGCCAAATAGTTCTCTAAATGATTAATTTGTCTTATTCTCACCGCAGGAGGAGTTTTAAGTGGATGAAAGGAAGCATTTTTCCTTTCTCTTTCCTCTCTGCCTGGGCATGAGGATGGGGGATGGGAGGGGCTTTAGCATCCCTCCTATTTGGAGGACAAAGGAACAGAAGTCGGCCAGGCACCTGGAAGACGAACCTTCCTGGCTTTTGTTTGCAAAGCGTAGCCTTAGAGGAGAGGTTTCCCAGATGCTGCTGCCAGAGGAAGAGGTGGCTCTACCTGGGCAGAGACCGGTAAGGGGGAAATGAGGATGATAGAGAAGAGTGGGTTCTGCCAGGGGCCAGGTCCATGCACGACTCTGATGAGGCTGGACATGGGTCCTGGAGAGATGGGACACTAAGAACGGATGCCTGAGGAGCTAGGGTGAGATCTCTACTTCCCTCCTGCCATAAGAGAACAGAACTGCCAACCTGGGCCAAGACGTCTCACTGGCACTGTTGGTGGAAGACTATTAGAGCTCCTCCTTCTGCTTTCTGGCACCTTGCATGCCTGAAATGTTAGCTGATCCTCCGATGGGAGAAGGCAACCATGCTCCAGCTCCATGCTGGAGCTGGCCTCACCAGCTCAGGAGGGCCAATTATTAAACTTGCAGGAATTTTGTGAGCCAGTTGTTAAACATAGCCATCATTCAGACTTAAATCATATAAACTTGCCATTAAATTACATTAAATACAAAGGCAATAAATACTCAACACTCATCGCTTCCTAAGTGTTTGACTACACTTTACTATTGTCCGTGCTCTTGGTGTCATTTACCTTTCACTATATCTGCATGATGGAAATGCTATTACAGGGTGAGATCGTGATTTATCGTAAGCAATACATATTTGGTCTGCATTCCAGTTCCTGTCACAGAGCTCCTAAACCCTTGAAATTTCCTATGTGATAGGAGCATCTTTTCTTATTCATAGCAAGCCTCTCTCACCCACACCTGAGTTCATGCTAATGAGGTGCATTTGGAAAGCCTCTAGATAGCGACAGGATTGGGGCTGGTTGCCAGAGGAACTGTCCTTGTGATTCGAGGTTGGAGCTTCCAGCCCCACTCCCAGACCTCCAGCAGAGGAGAGGGATGGGAAAGTGACTTAGTCGCAAAAGGGCAATGATTTAACCAATCACACCTACATAACGTAGCCTTCAAAAAAACCCCAGGGACAGGGTTCGGAGGGCTTCTAGTTTGGCAAACAGATGGAAGCGCTGGGAGGGTGGGGCTCCCCTAAGGGGCATGGAAGCTCTGTGCCCCTCCCCACGCCTTGCCCTATGCAGTCCTCCATCTGGCTGTTCCCAAGTGGTATTGTTTTACAATAAAACAGAAATCTAGTAAGGAAACTGTTTTCCTGAGTTCTGTGAGCCATTGTAGCAAACGACCAGACCCAAGGAGGTGTTTGTGGGAAGCTCTGATTTGCAGCCCAGGCAGGTCAGAAGCACAGGTGACAGCCTGGTCCTGCAGCTGGTGTCTGTGGTAGAGGCACCCCCGCAGGAATGAGCTTTGAAGCTGGGGGCTCTGATGCTGCCTCCAGGCAAAGTGTCAAGATCGGTGTAGGACACCCAGTCTGGGTCCACTGAGAAGCAGAGAATTTCTTGGTGTGGGGGCAAAAAACCCCACGTCTGGTGTCAGAAGTGAAGACATGTAGGCAGAGCAGAGGTTAACGGTGAGGAGTCGTCCTCTCCAGGGGCCTGTAGTTGTGTCTGAATAGCACAAAAAAATTAAAGAAATATTCTTTCAATAATCAAAACGATTATCCAATTCAATAACAAAGATGTTCCCATCTAGTGATGCTGTAAACTAGTGAAGCTTTGAAACACATCTTCATTCTTTCATTTTCACACAACTCATTAGCATAAATGAAAATATCAACCAACATCTGTATCAAAACTGTACTCAGGGAGCCAGTTGTTACACTTTTAGCAACAAGCCCATCACTGAAGCCAACTGAATAATCCTATTGAATTGCACACCATTTTGGTGAATGGCATGCCTTTCTGCTGAGTGTGTTTGGTTTTCAAAAAAAGAACCTTATACATTTCTTGCAAGTGTTGTGGAATATATCCATAAGATGCCAGTTACGCTTTACAACCATCTGATAATTCTGTTATTATCAACCCCACTTAACAGGTGAAGTAATACAGATAGAGCGGATAAGAAACATCACACAATATTGACTCTAGGATTCAAACCTAAGTTATTGAAAAGCTGAGTACAGTCACTTGAAAAATATAGTTTTTGTAACCATGTGAGAAAATACACCATAATTTTATTTTTTATTATACTTTAAGTTCTAGGGTACATATGCACAATGTGCAGGTTTGTTACATGGGTATACATGTGCTATGTTGGTTTGCTGCACCCATTAATTCATCATTTACATTAGGTATTTCTCCTAATACTATCCCTCCCCCTTCCCCCACAGGTGCCGGTGAATATACCATAATTTTAAAAGGAAAGCAACTGTGAACTCGGTTATACTTTACAATAAGTTTATATTTTATTAATTACATTATCAATATATGTTTGAAAAAGTGACATATGAAACATTTGCCCATCCCACAGGCATTGCTTGGCACGGAATCACAAGCCCCTGATAATAATTCAGCAGTGACCTCAGAGTCCTGCGGCCAAAGGCTGGAAACTTGGGCAGCAGTTCTCATGGCTCATCCTGAAGATTCCTCCTGCTGACAGGCCGATTCTCCACCACATACTTGACCCCCGACTTGGCTCCTTCCCCATGAACCATCGCTCACCGTCTTCCTGGAACTCAAGTTGGTTTCATCAGATCCCTCCAGCCCGATCCCAGAGTTGGCACCCAGGGATGTCCCTCCACCATGGGGGCCTTCCACGCTTTGGGAACCTCCTGGAGTGGCTGGGGTTGGGGGGGCATTCCTTACAAAGGCTCAGTGGTGAGAGAGCAGGCACTCCAACATTCCAACAGGCACAGACACTCCAACAAGCAGGCTGGAGCCACCAGGAGTGAGGGATTTCAGAGGGAAGAGGGAAGAGTCCTCTGAGAACAGTTCTAAGCTGATAAATCACACAGTCTGACTCAAATGATGTCACCAATCTCTGTCACAGACTGAATCCCATCACAAATTAACCTTCACCCTCACCCCAGAGAGTGCTATTCCCAGGGCCAAGATCAGGCCCAGAGACCTCCAAAGGTGGGCAACACGGGAGGACAGGAGAGCAGAGTGACTGAAAGCTTCTGCCCAAGAGGCCAAAGAGGGAGTCTGAGTGGTTGCAGGGCAGGGAGGGCCTGGCAAAGGTGCAGCCATGAATCCAAGAGCCAGGGCTCCATGAGTAAGGCTGGGTGACATGGAGAGTTGGCCTGGAGGGCCCGGCCAAAGGGCTCAGAGGCACTGCTGTCAACAGTCCTCTGCGGGGTGCTGCCCAGGAGGCCTGGCCGGAGAACTGAGCATAAAGAGACGATACAGGGCTGAATGAGATGGCTCATGCCTATAATCCCAGCACTTTGGGAGGCCAAAGCAGGTGGATCACTTGAGGTCAGGAGTTCAAGACCACCTGGCCAACATGGTGAAACCGTGTGTCTACTAAAAATACAAAAATTAGCTAGGTGTGGTGGCGCACATCTGTCGTTCCAGCTACTCAGGAGGCTGAGGCACAAGAATTGCTTGAATGCAGGAGGCAGAGGGTGAAGTGAGCCGAGATCATGCCACTGCACCTCAGCCTGGGTGACAGAGTGAGACCCTGTCTCAAAAAAAAAGAAGAAGAAATAAAAAAAGAAAAGAAAACAAGAGACTATACAGACAGTGACCAGAATTACCTGGCACAGAAAAATCAGGTCTTCAGTTTTCCTCTTTTGCTGTCTCAAGTCATTAACTGAGGTTTTGATAATAATGGAGTGAAAAAAAAACCACAGTAAATTCCATGGAATGCCTTAAAGTTAATCAATTATTTAATTCAAGAAGGCAAATAGGCCGGGCGTGGTGGCTCATACCTGTAATCCCAGAGCTTTGGGAGGCCAAGGTGGGTGGATCACGAGGTCAGGAGATCAGGAGATCGAGACCATCCTGGCTAACAAGGTGAAACCCCGTTTCTACTAAAAATACAAAAAATTAGCCACTACAGGTGGCAGGCGCCTGTAGTCTCAGCTACTCGGGAGGCTGAGGCAGGAGAATGGTGTGAACCCGGGAGGCAGAGCTTGCAGTGAGCCGAAATTGCGCCATTGCACTCCAGCCTGGGCAGCAGAGCGAGACTCCGTCTCAAAAAAGAAAAGGCAAATAATCTAGACCGAACCAATGTGCAGAGGGCAGTTGTGTTGTTCTTTGTCTTTGTGCAGTGCCAAGCCTTTCTAGGCAAATAGCCCCACACAGCCTAGATGTCTCCATGCGGTCACAAAGTTCAGGTGTGTGTTGGTTCACTGCAGACAGATGGGGAGGACAGAGTACCCGCCATCCCCAGCCCCCACTGACTATCAGCACCATCCAGGAAATAAGAACACGTAGGAATAAGAGGACCAAAGCTGTGATGCTGGCCTGCAAGCTTGGATGAGAAGAATCTTCTCAGTTTTTTTGCCCTTCGAGTGAACAAACATCCTATCAGAAATTAATCTGTGCAAGGTGCAAGAGTCTTCTCAGTCACATTTTGCTTTCCAAAATCCTACTTAGTCCTTTGAGGTCTCACACCCACTCCTATCATTACGACGAAAACCCTTTCAAAAGGGTTGCCCATGATGACCGTACTGCCAAACCCACTGATCCTTTTAAGTTCTCATTCCTCCTGATTTCCATAACACACAACTGCCTCTCTGTGCAACCAGGCCTTTGTCAAAAGAAAAACCACAAACGATTTGATATCTACAACATGGAGGTGGAGGGACAGGCAGGGGGCTGAGACCACATTAGTGGGCGTGTGTGTCTGAAATGTGTTGCCAAAACAGAAACTGGGAAGCCGGGAGGGAACTGTGGTCTGTGGGGAGTCTGGGATGTGTTCAGCAGGCTCTTGAAGACCTGGAGTCCAAATCAGGGCCATCCATGTTTTTTAAAAGTTGTTCAAGTCGTGGAAAAGAGTGTGGCCACACCAAGAAAAAATGTAGGCTGCCTTGAATTCAGCTTCCCTCTGTTCAGCCCAGTCCTCGCCACTGACAAATATTTTGTAAACACTGTTTATTTTCTCCAGTTCAAAATCAACTCTCTTGATTCAATTCTAAAGCACTTTTGCCTGGCACTCAAGGCTCTGTATAAGCCTCTAATTTTCCCACTGGGTTACTCACTACTCTGAGAGAGCTCATGCCTTCTAGGGGCTCACCCCTGCCTTGAGCCAGGCCATTTCTCCCATCTTCACGGGGCTCCTCTTTTCTCCTGCCTCCAGCCAGGCTGTCTTCCCATCACACACTCCTCCTCCCTCTGCAACTTGTGTACACTGCGCTGCCTCCATATCGAGTGTCATGAGGATCACCTGATTCATTACTGAAACGTCACCTTCCACGTCCCCTCCTTCATTGGATTGTACCCTTGTCCCAAATTGGCAAGAGGGTTGTGTCTTATATTACTTTTATGATCTCCTGAAACATCCAACAGAGAGCAAGCATACGCTATATTTTTGATGGGTGGATGGTCCTAGAGTTTGGATATGTTTGTCCCCCAGATGTCATGCTGAAATTTGATCCCCAGTGTTGGTGGCGGGGCCTAATGGGAGGTGTTTGAGTCATGGGGGCAGATCTCTTATGGTGTGGCTTTGCGGTAATGAATGAGCTCTAAAAAAGGAGCTGGGACCTCCTGTCTCTGTCCCTGGCCCTCTCTCTCCCTCCTTCTCCACCTCCTCCTCCTCCTCCTCCTCCTCCTCTCTCACAATGTAAGCACAGTACAGCCAGCTCCCCTTCCCCTCCCACCATGAGTGGAGGCAGCTTGAGGCTAGCACCATGCTTCCTGTACAGCCTGCAGAGCCATAAGCCAAGTCAACCTCTGTTCTTTATGAATCACCCAGCCCCGGGGATTCCTTTATGGCTACACAAATGGACAAGACAGATGAATCACCTGACATGGGAAAATATGCCTCAGTAAAGCTAAAACACTGATTATTTGTGTACTGAAGGAGTTTCTCTTTGCAAAATTAGTCATTACATGTTGTTTTTTGTTTTTTGAGACGGAGTCTCACTCTCTTGCCCAGGCTGGAGTGCAGTGGTGCAATCTTGGCTCACTGCAACCTCTGCCTCCCAGGTTCAAGCGATTCTCTGCCTCAGCCTCCCAAGTAGCTGGGACTACAGGCACCCGCCACCACACCCGGCTAATTTTTGTATTTTTAGTAGAGATAGGGTTTCACTATGTTGGCCAGGCTGGTCTTGAACTCCTGAGCTCAAGTGATCTGCCTGCCTTGGACTCCCAAAGTGCTGGGATTACAGGCGTGAGCCACCATGCCCAGCCCCTTACATGTTTTTTACTGTGGTATAATTGGCATAACATAAAATTTACCATTTTAACCGTTTTTAAATGTGCAGTTCGGTGGCATTAAATATGTTCACAATGTTATGTAACTTCCACCACCGTCCATCTCTAGAACTCTTTTATCATCCCAAACTGAAACTCTGTACTCATTACACAATTACTCCCCATTCCCCCTCCTCCCAGCCCTGGGTCACCTCTATTCTACTTTCTGTCTCTATGAATTTGACTACTCTAGGTGCCTCGTGTAAGTTGAATCATACCTTATTTGTCCTTTTGTGACTGGTTTATTTCACTTAGCAGAATGTCCTCAAGGTGATTACATATTCTTTTAGCAGGTTCCCAGCTAAACTTAAAATACATTCATTTCTAAATATTTGACAGTTGGCATGGCATGAGCTTGACTACAGGGGAAGAAATCAGGACCAATCAGAACAGGTGCTAACCACAAATAGCCCGTACCTAGCCCTGCCTCCACCACACCAGAACCCTTCCACGGCTTCTCAGAGACACATCTGTTCTGGAATATAAGGAACACTGCATCTTAAAGTAATGTAGCGAGGAACCAGCATTGTGCACAATTCTTTATCATCTCACTGAATCCTCACAACAACTAATGGCTTGGACCTGTATTGTTCCCATCTTAAGCATGAGGAAAGCAAAACTGAACGAGACCAAGCAATTTGCCCCAAATCACAGTCAGGAAATGTTGGAGCTGAAACTCAAACACTCAAATTGATGTCTATTGACCCCAAATGCCACGTTCTTAAACGTCCACCACAAATCGCCCCAATATCCCCATCCAGTGTACAGAAAAGCAAGGAAATCAACCAGATGGTCCCCAAAGGAGAACCTGAAAGTGGTTTGTAGCA
Source organism: Macaca fascicularis (assembly GCF_037993035.2). NCBI lineage: Eukaryota > Metazoa > Chordata > Mammalia > Primates > Cercopithecidae > Macaca > Macaca fascicularis. The sequence goes on from NC_088378.1 coordinate 64,862,094, forward strand.
TTTAAGTTAAGAACACTGAGAAGGTGACTTTAAAACAGTCTGAGTGTGTAAACTGCAATCAGACTATTAAAGTCTCTTTTAAAGAGAGAACAAATGAGCTTCAACAGTACCAGAAGGAATTTCATTATCAGACGCATTATCTAAGGGTTGTGAGTTCCCTTCCCAGGAGATGGCAGGAGCAGGAGGGGCTTGAACCTGTCTCGATGCAGCACGCCTGGAAGCAAAGAGCTAACCCGGTGATCTTGTGCAACTCCCCCAGCAGGAGAAGTCCCCGAGGTAACACTTGTGAAGCCTTTGAGTTCCTGGAAGAAAGGCGCTCTAGAAACACTAGGCAAGTGTCATAAATATGCATGTGTGTTTTATCCTCTGTTATCATTATAGTCCTACTGGGTGGGGCGCATGTCTGACACTCTCAAAATTTAAGGGGCAATGTCCCCTTTGATTACAGGGCATTCTGCGGTGAACTGACTTCCAAACTATCTCCAACTTGCATTCAAGCAGCATCTTTTAAATTCGAGCCAAGCGGTGAGTTTGCCTTGAAGTGACTATTTCACCGAGCAGGGAAGATGCCGGCTTTTCATTTCCATGCCTTTATAGCTGGTTCTCTATGCATTGCCTCAGAGGCCGAGTTTGTCAAGATAAGTAAACAGCAAAACCCAATGTGCTTTTTCTCAGGACGACCCAGTCTTCTGAGGCAGATTAAGTCTAGTGAAAGCTGACACCCAAGCCATCCTACCTTCAGAAATTCTCTGGGAGGAAAAATGAACCCGAAAGCATGCCCATTCCAGGCGATAGGAGGCATCTAAATGTTGCAGGTATTCTTAGGGGTAAATTTATGTCAGATGTAGGATTTTTCTACAGCAGACATGTCATCTTTTTCTTACCTTCATTCAGCCAAATCTCTGCACTTTTGTAGTTCACGTTCAATGTCTGCTTTTCGTGTGGTTTTACAGGGACTCCAAGTGAGTCCACATCCATTTAGTTGTTAAGAGGGCTTGTTGGCCACCACCATTGTGTCCACCTTCTTCTGCGTGCTTTCTACTGATGATCCACCACCATGAAATCCTCAATAGAATGTGAATGGTGTTTTGAAGCTGCATGCATTCTTTAGCTTCTGAGGTCACTTCATCTCAGGGATTATCCAGATTTTCATTGTCTAAAACAGTTATTTTGTATGTGGCAATTATATAAACATCTGGATGAATCCAGACTTGTATTTGCTAACTTTTGTCCCAAATGCAATTGGCTCCAAAGCACTGGTATATATGGGGGCTAAATGGAAAATAATTTCTGTATGAAAATGTGGAAATTCTGTCTTCTAAAAATATGGTTATATCTAAGTCCCAAAATTAACGCCTTCCTAGTATTAACAGAGCAGCCGATGTCTATGATGGACCTCTAACCCTAGATGTAGACATTTTTAGCATGCAATCAATGTATTGACAAAAGCTGTAGGCGGCTTTTGATCTATTGGCATTTTTGTATTAAGAGGAGTCAGAACATATATACACACAGCCGCCAGAATCAACCTTGACACAGTCAAGTCAGTTATTTCAGCTACCTTTTCCATGAAGTACAGGATGGGACCACAGAGAACTCCTAATGGTATAGCAATACACATTGACCATTAAGATGGATGGAAGGTCAGGACACACAAGCCATGACCCAGTCATTTCTGCTCTAGAGACATGTCCTGCACCTTCCCCCAGGAAGACATCAATTCATGTCTACTTCTATACCACCAAGCCATTCAATGGCTATTGTCAAAGTGCCTGAATTAAATGGGTGAAGAGAATCTCCCAGAAATCCAAACCCATACCAAAGCCAGACTTAAAATTCACAGTTATTATTCAGCGAGTGTATGCAGCACTGGTACCCTGGTGCTGGTGAACATGGGGAGCTCCAAAGTTGATATTGTCTACTCTAGTGTAGCACAGTGGGCACACAGCAAACATGATTATGCAGAAGGGGATAAGAGGGACAAAAAATGAGACGCAAATTTGGAGACAACATTGTCTTATGCAGTTGAACCATAAAATTGATATATCTGTAGACTAAGGAGACAGGCAAAGCCTCCGAAAATTAGAGAGAGAGCCATAGCCCTGGATGACATGACTGTCACCTGGTGATTAGGTTAAATATCTAAAGAAAGGCTGGATCCGTCAGGAGGAGTTTGACAATCATGAAAACACAGAGGGCTGGCTGCAGCGGTTCACGCCTGTAATCCCAGCATTTTGGGAGGCTGAGGCGGGCGGATCACGAGGTCAGGAGCTTGAGAGCAGCCTGACCAACATGGCGAAACCCCATCTCTACTAAAAAAAAAAAAAAAAAGAAAATAGCCAGGCAAGGTGGCGGGTGCCTGTAATACCAGCTACTTGGGAGGCTGAGGCAGGAGAATTGCTTGAACACTGGAGGCACAGGTTGCAGTGAGTTGAGATTGCACCACTGCACTCCAGCCTGGGAGACAGTGCGAGACTCCACCAAAAAAAAGAAAAAGAAAAAGAAAAAAAGAAAGAGAAAGAAAACACAGAGAAAGGAGTGCCTCCAGTCCTGAATGAGAGGGAGGGCTACCTGGCCTGTGCACACAACGGCTAGTCTCGAGCGGCAGGTCATCTCTGAGGAAGGCAACTGGGCTGCTTCTCAGAGCCTAATGCCAGTCAGCATTCACGTTCTTTCACCAGGGCCCCTGTTAGAAGTGCATGCTCACCCATGTGACCTTCTGACTACAAGGCACCTTCCCAGGTCATGTGCACATTTCAAAACAATAAACTGCCATTCTGGTGTATACATCAGCCTTTTGGAGTTTGGTTAACGTTAGTGCATCCAGTGAAAACTGCCTTCTTTCATTGTTAGGCTTCAACCCCCTTTTTTTAAGCAATGAACACATATTATTTACGAAAGTGGGTAAACATATACTAATATATTTTCCATTATGATGCCTGAAACACTATTATGGCACCACAAGGGCAACAATAAGAATAAAATTACCCTATTTGAGGAAAAGATGTTAATTAAGTAAATTATTTTCTCACCTGACTGGCTTGTCGGCAGTCAGAGGGCAGAAGCTGGGTTTTTATTTTGGATACATCTCTACTTTATGTTTATTTTGTCCTTTACAATGCCTGGCCCAGTTCTGGGTATATGCACATGCAAACATTTGTTAGTTTATCAAGCGAATGAACAACAGCAGCTGAACAATACATTGCAGCCGACTGCAACTACGGGATGCAAACTAAGCTAAAAGTCCTGATGCATGAAGCCAAAGGGCAAAGCCTCAAACACCACTGGGCCCAAGAGGTTTGCTCAGGACTCCTAAAGCCTCAAACACCAGTGGGCCCAAGAGGTTTGCTCAGGATTCAGGCCATCCTGTTCCCAGCAAGCAGGCCCTTGGCTCAGATGCTTAATCTCTTTTGGCCACATCGTCTTCAGCTCCTCAGTGCAGTATGTGAAGGAGAAAGGAAACCTTGGTACCGGGAGGTCATTGAGGGCCCATCGCTTATTCCTTCTGAGGTCACTGCTGATACTGGGACAGTCTGGGTCCTGGGATGTCTCGGTGTCCAGATGCTACTGCAGGCGGCAGCAGTGTTGACGGGGCATTGTCAGCTCTCCCTCCCTGCTCACTGGGCGAGAAAAGATTTTTCATTTCATACATCATTTACAACTTGCTGCTGTGACTCTAAAAAGCCAGTGGGCTTTATCAAGTTAATGAGCAAGAAAAACATACTTGGTGAGTGTGTTAATTTTTTGAAAGTTCTGCAGAGCCCGGGACATTAGGCAACATGTATAGGGCAGTTCGGCACATCGGGGAGTCCCCTCAGCCCCAGATTTATTCTACCCAGCTATGGGGGGCACCTGCTATTGACTAATAAGTCAGCAAATGTGTCTTGATAGAAATTCCACAACAACTACGTCACTCACTTTGTGGTCTCTGTACATTTTCATGTGGGAACATTTGGGACCGTGAGCAAAAGTTACCAATGGCCCAACTGAGGTTCTCTTTCTATACAGGGCAGTGTCTACTAGAAGAGAGAGGAGCACGGAGGAACAGCTACAGTGACAATTCCAATCAGAAGGAGAAGGAATCACACTGATCTTAGTGTGCAGGATTTCTAAAATGATAGGAGACAATCTATCTAAAGAACGACGCAGTAATGAAGGGGAAAGACTAGACATTTGGATGAAATGGCTCTGTCAGACCACCGAAAGAAGATACTGAAATAAGTCTTCATTTATTAAAGGATCGTTTTAGAGTTCTTATTCTTATCTATCAAAATCAGATACTTTAAGCTGGCTAAATACATCTCCAAATTAATCTGCCCGTGAAACCATTGAACCGGCAGAGTCACATTACATTTTACAGTTTCTGTCTTTGAGTTTCATCATAAATTAGACATCTGAGATTAATCCCCAGCAAGTTCCTGGTTCTGGCAGAACTCACACCCAGACCTGAAAGAGTATGTCTGCATTTTTCTCATCTCTTTTCGACATACCAGAGATGCGTGAATTTGTGTCTTATTAGAGATGGGGAAATGTTTGCAGCACTATTAAATTGCAACTATGTGAATTGAATTGAATTTTAAATTGAAACACAAAATGATAGTTACTACTTCAGGGCTTAGACTATTCCCCTCTCTGCACAAAATTGAGAATGGATGGGGCAACATTTTAATATCTCATAAAATTCATTTAAAGAGGGTCCATTTCTGGACTCCCACCTATCACAAAGATGACCTCCTATAAACACACACACGCACACACAATTCAAAACTCCCAGAGACCATAAATAGAATAGATTATTTAGATTAAGCAAATGGCATAGGAGACAGAACACTTTCGCTGAGAATCATTGTGCTAAACTAGTTGTTTTCTAGATAAGACAAAATGTAAAACAGTCTATTTCAGAAAAGATATGAAATAAGTATCACTATTTTGGGGAGGAACATAATTGTATTTTGTTGGAGAATATAAATCCAGGAAACACTTTTGTATTTTGATATTTAATGGCATTTTCTATTCCTTCTTGCTGTGGTGGTGATAAACCTCTACTTGACAAAGAAATGCAGTTTTCAGTAACTGAGGCTGCAGCCAAGCTATCAGCTCAGGAAGGTGCGGGCTCACTCCACACCCAAAGACAGGATATGTCTGTGGCACCCGGTGATTGTTTAGGAATGTCAGTAAGAAATGTCTTGATTTGCAAATCATTTCTGGAGAAGAGATTTGAGAAATGTGGCCCACAAGAACGAGGCCAAGGAAAGCAAAGAATCAGCACTGCCTTGGGTGTTAAATGCCTGCCTTGGGTGCCCCACTTCTAGGAAGAAGCACACGGCCTTCCCTGCATCCTCTCAGCATCCTGGTCACCTCCCTGGGCTGTACAGGGCAGGCAGTGGAGCCAAGTGTCTGCCCTATACAATGACCTTATGGGTAATCACCCCATGTCTTCCAGCACATCCCTCAAGCCCTAAGTAACTCCCTTTAGGCTCACTTTCCATAGCTCACAGTAGTAAATATTTGCAGGTCTACACTGTAAAAGTAAGTGGCCAGACCACTTCACAGGAAACCTCAAAATTCCCAGAGAACCCATACACAAGTGGGGAGAAACAGTAACGAATGATGGGGATGTTGGTCAAGGGACAGCTGCCTGGGGCAGGACCTGCCTGCAGTGGGGAAAGAATATTCTGGAAAGGCTGGAAGAAAGCCTCCCTCCCTTCTTCACTGTAGATAAGGAGTCTTAAAGGCCACCTGGTCCAACAGCTGCCAGGCAACCAAAGCACCCCATCTCACCCAGCTTCTAGCTCTGCAGGGATACACCCGAAGGGTACCCCAGTGAGCCACACCCTTGCATCCTCCCCTCCCCTGAGTACAGACCTAGCCTGTGACTTGCTTCCAGCACAGAGAAATGGCAGAGGTGATTGGACAGTCCTTTCTGTGACTCTGTCACATTAAATACAACTCCATTTTAGCAGACTGAGAGATTCTTTTGTCGGCTGTGATAAGCAGAGTAACGCTCCTCACCCCATCAGAGATGTCTATGCTCTAATTCCAGGAGCCTGTAATGTTACATCACATGGCAACAAAAGGCCCTGCAGGCCAGGTGTTTAGCTCGCACCTGTAATCCCAGCACTTTCAGAGGCCATGTGGGGGGGAGTGCTTGAGCCTAGCAGTTAGAGACCAGCCTGGGTTACATAGGGAGACCCCGTCTCTACAAACAAACAAACAAACAGTCTGCCGATGTAATTAAGGTTATAGAACCCCAAATAGGAAAATTATCCTGGATTATCCAGAAGGGTCCAATCTAATCACAAAAGCCATTAAAAGCAGGGAACGTTCTCTGGTTGGAATCATGGAGATGCTGGCAAAAGGAAGGCAGAGACGTTTCCAGCATGAAAGGGGTTCAAGGCACACTTGCTGGTCCTGATATGCGGGATCCATGTACAGGGCTTCTAGGAGCCGAGGGTATCCCTCAGCTCACAGCCAACAAGGCAGTAGGGACCCAGTCCTACAACTGCAAGGACCTGAATCCTGCCAACAACCTGAATGAGCCTGGAAGCCACTAGCTCCCCAGAGCCTCCAGAAAGAATCAAAGCCCCATCTATACCTTCTGGGACCTGAAGTCAAGAAACCAGCTGAGCCCAGACTTCTGACACGTAGAAATTATGAAATAATACACTGGTGGTGTTTTTGGCCACTCAATGGTGGTGATTTCTTATAGCAGTGATAAAAAAACTAATACACTGACCGTGAGGAAGTAGGCTGCCATGCTGCAAAAGAGCCAGATGGCAAGGAGCTGGCAGCAGCCCCACCTGACGGCCACCAAGGAAACAGAACCTCAGCCCCACAGTCATAAGCACCTCCATTCTGCCAGCCACCACAGGAGCTGGAAAGAGGACCCCAACTCCAGACAGGAATTCAGCCTGGCCAATGCCTTCACTGGAGCCTTGTAAAGCCCAGACCCCTGTAGCTCAGCAACTGTGAGATGGTGAATGTAGGTTGTTTTAAGTCACCAAGGCAATCTGTAACTAATTCACCCGCTCCCAGGACTGTGGTCCAGGCTGCTTCCTGACCACATCATCCCAACACCTAAACCCACTTTGACTAATTCAGGATTGGGACTATAGACGCTTGTGTGTAACATATGAGAGTTTAGGATAAAGATCTAACATGACTGAGCACCAATTACACGCAAATAGAGAGTCTCTCTTGCCCAGCAGCATTCAAATCATGTCTGTCTAAGTCTAGAGACCACGCCCTGCTCTTTTCACCATGGTGTTACAGTTCTCAAACGTGGACACCGCACGATAATGAGCTCCTTTTCATGGTATTTGCATTCAGAGTCTGCCTCTGAGTCATGCAAGAACACCATCCCATCACTGTACTCCAGATGTTTTCCTCCTAAAGTATCTTATCCAGTTTGATGACAAAGTCAGACAGAATCCTTTCATGTATAAGTGACAGAAACCCCAACTCAAACAGGCTTGAACACAACAAATGGATAAAACAACAACAAAAGGATTGAAAAGTCCAGTGCCAGCAGGGCTAGTGGCTCTGGGCTGTTCTACGTCTGCTTTGTTCTCTGACGGGTTCCCCTCTCCCCAGCAAGGTGGCGGCCGGCAACCCTGGCTTTCCTTCTCCTCTCACCTCAGGAGTTACAAAAACGGCCAGGGCTCACCTCTCACTGGCTCATTTGGATCATATCGCTCCTTCCTGAACATGGAGAAGAGGACAGAGTTTGCAGACTGGCTAAAGCAGGGGCCTGTGCCCACTCCTGAAACATGGGGTGAGTCTGGCCCGTCCAACCCTGCGGCCTGAGAGCCTGAGAAGGATGCTGTCTCTAAAGGAAAGTTAGCGAGCAGGGCCAGAAGAAGGGAAACAGACATTAGATGTGCGAAACCAGCAGCTCTTTACTTCTGTGAGCCACCAGAGTCATCAGATTAGACTCCAACTGATGTTGGGCAATGTGTAGCCACTAGAGAAATTTTCCTAGAAAAAAAGCTATCACCCCAGGAAGACATCCATATGCTGTGTCTGGACTAGACTACGGTTTGGAACATCCCTTCCATCTTGAAAGTCTGTGACTCTAATTCTCACCGGGGCCTGCTTGGAAAACACATTTGGTCTCCCAACATAAGTATCTTTGACATTATTTTTGAAAGGACAAACATTCACCTGCTTGTAAAACCAGTCCCATCACTTCCTAGTTGCCCCCGAGGGTCCCCTCCTTGCTTGCTCCATGTTCAAGGGTCACCTAGCCCTCCATCCACTACCACTAACACCCAGATGCCCTCCATCCACTACCGCTAACACCCAGACGCTGACTCTGAGCATCTGTGAAGGGGAGGGAGGATGATTGGGAGAGCGCTGAGCATGCACTTTCTCAACTCTCCGAACTTTCTTTTTCAAAAGAAAATTTCTTCAAACAAAGCAGTTACAAGTCCTTAGTCCGTTGAAGTTTGAAAACAAAGATACCTTTGAGTTTTCTAAACACATACTAAAATAAAGGTTATTTTTTAACTTTCAAAAAAGACAGATCAATTCTTTTGGTGTTCAGATACAGCCAAGCAGGATTTAACTAAAAACTTTCCCCTGAGTACTATTTTTGCAACAGAGACCAGGCACCAAAATTTTTTAATCTGAAAGGGGTTATTTTTTCTTTCAAAAAAGAAAAAGACATCATTGGAAGAAAATGAATAAAGGAGCTAACTAGGAAAGCCTTGCCAACCATATAAGTGCCTAATATTCAGATATCATCAAATGAATTGTTCATACCTTCTCGTTAGATGTCATTTTTGGATCCAGATGATAATTTTAGCGGAAATCACTCAAACTTCCTTGAGGTAGAACAGTCACTAAATCTCTTCCCATTTCAGAGATATATTGTACTATTCTCCTATTTTTAGTGTCCTGCCCTGCCTCTTTAGCATAATCCGGGTGGGTGAGGGGGAGAATGTTTAATCACCCTCCACAGGCACCACATGTGTTATTTTCTAGTACCTATGTATAATTATCGGTGTTATTTTAAAATCAATTTCAGTGTAACGGCAGGATTTGCTTCAGTTGCATTTAAATCATAATAAAGCTCAATAAAAAGAAAATGAGAAAGAAAGATAAAATATCATTCGGAGGATTAGCCAAACACTCCAACAAAAGAGACCTTTTTAATTTTCATGACGTGATAAAGTGATAGCCTTTTGAATAGACAATTAGGCTCATAAACCTGATACACCAAGGGCTTAATTCACAAACACACATTGCCACTAATACATTTGCAGAGGAACTCTCTGCTTAACAGGATTAGAATACAGCAAATCATTCATTATTAATGGGAATCTACATTGCCTAGGTCTTCATCCCTAGATAGACCAGTATTTAAACCAAATAATTTTGCACAATTTCAGGAGCTTAATTCTGCACGTAGGTTGCTCACGGGCGGCTCTGTGTTTCCGTGCATAGAACTGGGAATCATTACTAGGGGCATTGCTAACCTGCCTCAGTTCCTGTTACAGGGGGAATTTCGATCCCAGAAGCTCTGTGCCTTGCCCTGTTCACCCATACGATGAGAAGGAACCACCTGGCTGATACATTGGCTTCCAGAAGAGGCTGTGAGCTCCACCATATTCCATGCTATTCCATGCTCCCTGTTTTCACTTTAGCCCTGGTCAGTGATTTTGCATAAATGCAGAACACATGTCACAAGGGGATTCAGACAAAACCTCGTCCAGAGCAGAGATGGAATTTACAGAGTTGTCATTTCAGCAGTGTCGCCAAGGGCGTTGTCATCCCACAGAAAGGACATGGAAGACTTCCCTCCCTTTGCCTTACAGTAGGTGTAGCCGCCTTTACAAGCAGGTATACCAGTGTGAGGCATGACCACCCAGGGACGGTGACCCTGGGAAATGATTCATCTTGATTATTGAGCGTCTAATTTGTCCCAAGCCTAGAGTCACCAACCATCCCAGTTTGGCTAGGACTAAAGGGTTTCCCAGGACCCAGACTTTTAGGTTTAAAACCAGAACATTCCTGGGCAGACCGGATGAGCTGGTCACCCTAGCAAAGCAATGAGCTTTCCATTATTTCATGATACCTTCAACCTTATGAAAGAGATATCACTATGTTTAGAGGTTAAAAAATGAGCCTCAAAGAAATTAAATAATTTTCTCCTACATCACAGCCAGTAGGGCTGGTACGCAATCCCAGATCTCTCTAACTTCTCTGCCCATCACCTCCAGTTCTTCTCAGGCAACCAAACACCGAGCCAACCTGTAGTACCCTGCTACTGAGGCTGCTGCTGTAGCCACCCAGGTCATATGCTTCCCTGCCCAAAGGAAATCAAGACTTTCTAGGACTTAAAAGCTTCAGATGATCTGAGAACTAACCAGACCTATGAGCAAGGCTTAACTAAGGGCCATTTCAATTAGCACCTCACTGCCACCCCCGAGGGTCCTGCAGAGACTATGTCCACTGGAAGAAGAACGTACGTCAAAACCACTGCAGATATTTTCAAAACAAACAAACAAACAAAATATCTCCTACACTCAACCAGGAGACTTTGATTCAGTAGGCTTAGTGCTGTGCCTGACACACTTTGTGGTGTTTTCAGATAAAGATCTCAAGTCCCCCACATGATTCATGAAGCCCTGATACCTGCCCAGTTCTGCTGCCCTGGGCTAAATAAGATTAAGGCTTACTCCATAGCCTGGTCAGTCTCTGGGCCTTGTAAATGAGCCCAGGGTAAGCCTGGACAAGCTTTTCTCTGCGGTCAAATAAACCACGTGGAGGGAAAAGTTTGGGGAAGAAAAAGTATCCCAGCTCTGCCACGCAATGTTGGGTAAATCCCTTCACCTCTTAGTGCACCCACATCCTCATTCGTAGCGTGGGGATCACACTGTTGCCCACTCAAGGATGGCACACATGAGGCACTGGGCACATCGACTCACCTGGCACTGACTCCCACACTCTTTCCATGCTGGCACCCACTCAACTTCAACTGAGATCCTCAACAATCACATTATTTTGTTTCAAAGAGGTTCCACCCCATAGGCAGACACCACAGAGACTCGCCCATTTTGTTCTGGCCACTGTACAGCTGTCCATTCTCATCTTTGGAATAACAGTGCCCTTCACTTCCTTCCAGAACCCAGTCCAGCAAAAGAGGCCTCAGTGGGTGCCACTCACAGATGAAACTATCAACTGAAAACATCATATGTTAAGTGGTGGGCTGTTCTCGTTAGAAAAAGAGTGTTTGCTTTACAAAAGGATTAATGAAAATTTTTAAAATAGAGCCTGAATTGCATTTGTCATTAGTTTTGAGTAACAGTAAGTAGTATATTTCCAGCCTCTGAAATCTAGAATCTATTTTTAGTGTCCTGCCCTGCCTCTTCTTTAGCATAATCCGGGTGGGTGAGGGGGAGAATGTTTACTCCGCCTCCACAGGCGCCACATGTGTTATTTTATAGTACCTATGTATAATTATCGGTGTTGTTTTAATAATCAATTTCAGGGTAATGGCAGGATTTGCTTCAGTTGCATTTAAATTCAGTTGCATTTAAGACTTGGTCTCAGGAAACTTTCTAGCTTGTGGAAGAAAATAAGGTTCCATGTTCATAATTCCCTTCCCTTTTCAGTCTCCTTTGCACATTGGCCCCTCTAGGTCTTCGGGACCGATGTGGCGGCCCTCTCCTTTCATCCCCTGCATTTTCTCTCTCTAGGGGATCTCATCCATTTCTGTTTTGTATCTGCGCCAAGACATCATTTCGGATGTCAACCACCAATCTTGACCTGAAGGCCTACATGCATGTCCAAGGGGATGTGCCTGTTATGGGTTGAATTTTTGTCTCCCAATAAAAGATCTGTTGACATCTTAACCCCCAATACCTCCAAATGTGACTGGGAAACAGGGTCATTGCAGATATAATTGGTTAAGATTCAGTCTTAGTGGAGTAGAGTGGGCTCCTTATCCAATATGACCGGTATCTTTATAAAAAGATGACCACGTGAAGATACAAAGACACAGAGAGACACCCTGTGAAGATGGAGGCGGAGGTTGGAGTGATGCCGCCACAGGCCCACCAGAAGCTGGACGGGGTGAGGAAGGAGCCTCCCCTCAGGTTTCAAAGGCAGCGTGGGCCTCCTGCCACTGTGATTTCAGATTTTGGGAGGCCGGAATTGTGAGAGATTACATTTCTGTTGTTTTTGAGCCGCCTGCTTTGTGATCCTTTGTTATGACAGCCCAGGGGACTCACACAGCTCCCAGATGGACTCCTGTGTCGCCCTCTGGAAATGGGACCTCCTGCACTCAGCTGCAGGTAGCAGACAATTGGGCACTGTCCTTGGCCCTCCCTCTCCCTCTACCTCTCCCTCCCTGTGTATCCAGCCCAGCCCAGATCCCTCCAATTCCACCACTCCACTTACAGCCACCTCCACCTGGTGACAGTGTAGCCTCCTAACTGGCTCTCATGTCTATCTAGCTGCCCTGGCCCACCCTCCACAAGCATCTGGATTGGCCCTTCTCCACATGGGTTCACATCACCGTGCTGCTTGTTAACACTCTGTGGCCTCCACTGCACGTCAGGTGAAATCCACACCACCAGAGAACTGCCCTGCATTGCCTGACGTCTGCTGTCCTTTCTGGCTTCATCAGCGGCCACCACCGTCCCCTTGATCATAAAACTGGACGATGCTGGTCTTTGGGTCTTCCTTCATGTGGCTGTTATTTTTGCCAAAGTCTGTAACTCCCATTTGCCATTAGGTCTCAGCCCAAAAGCCACTTCCTCAGAGAAGAGCCATCTGTTTCCAGCCCTCCTGCCACATCATCTCTCTTCACAGTCCCCGTTTTCCCCTCACGGCATTTGTCACAGCTCTTAGTCACATATTTATTAGTGTGGGGGTTGTTCGCCGGTGCTGTTGCTTTTCATGTCTTTCTCTCCCTCACCATGGGCTCCATACGAGCAGGGGCAGTATCTATTTGTTCTCCTGGTGTTGGCAGAGAGTAGAACAATGCCTGGCTCCTAGGAGGTATTCTATAAATATTTGTGGAATGGTCCAGCCTAAATGCCTCTCTTTGTGGCATGATGAGGTATAGGGATGTGTTGACTCTAAAATAAACACTATTAACCCTGGCACTAACTCTGCTCACACCAGGAGTGCTGTGAGAAGGCAGAGCAGCTGAGAAACATCAGATCACGACTGCTGCCTATGGAGACGTGGACGGGGATCTGAGTCCTTGATTTTCTGTGGCCTACAGGGTGCGTCTGGCCACAGATTCCTGATGTAAGGGATTACCTGATTGGTTCTTGATGCTTTGCAAAGCTCTTCCTCAAGGATGACCTTACGGAGACTGACAACAACCCCACGAGGGAGGTCCCGTAGGCGTCACTATCCCCATTTCCCAGATAAGGACAGAGGGGCAGGGCTCACGCAGCTCATCAGGCCAGGTCTAGTCTCCTCACTGGGCAGACACAACAGGAAGTAGTGCAGCTTCTAAAGAATGACTTTTGGACAAAAAGCAACATATGAATCTAGCAAGGAATTGATCCTAACATGGGATTATCATCTAGGTTCCATCAGAACCACCCCTGCGGTCACGTGATCATTTTCTAACAGTGTCATCAGAAGCAGCTGGTGGTTATCCATAAGTCTTGGAACAAGAAGAGAAACACCAGCCTGAGTGTTTCCTGGCTACAAGTCATTAAAGCAATTTCACTTACTCATTAAGAATTAAAGAATTAGGCTGGACACGGTGGCTCACGCCTGTAATCCTAGCACTTTGGGAGGCAGAGGTGGGTGGATCACCTGAGGTCAGGAGTTTGAGACCAGCCCGGCCAACATGGTGAAACCCCATCTCTACTAAAAATATAAAAATTAGCCAGGCGTGGTGGTGAGCACCTGTAATCCCAGCTACTTGGGAGGCTGAAGCAGGAGAATCGCTCAAACCCAGGAGGTAGAGGTTGTGGTTAGCTGAGATCGTGCCATTGCACTCCAGTCTGGGCCACAAGAGCGAAACTTCATCTCGAGAACAAAAAAAAAAAGACAATTAAGTAGACAAAAAAAAAACACTGGGTTTTTAAAACCAAATCTGTAAGAAAAACAAGAATGTTTAGTTCTAACTCTCTAGTGAATGAGAGTATCCTAACAAAATCAGCATCTCCACCCGCAAATTGAAGTTACCTCTCTGGGACCTGCAATACTCAACTCATCTCTCCTCTGCCTTTCCAGGCAGAAAATCCAAACTAAAGCAACAATGGGTCGATTTGCCACACTTGTTTATGTGTCAGGTGCCTTTAATGATGGAAAAGGATTGACGCTGCATTCCAGAATGACTCAAAGGCGATGATGGAGGCTGCCCCGGTGATGGTCTCAGCCTGGCAGGACAGATCTGCCCGCTGCTGTTAGAGGCAAAGTGGTGGCCGGGCACAATGGCTCACGCCTGGAATCCCAGCACTTTGGGAGGCTGAGGGAGGAGAATCACTTCAGCCCAGGAATTTCAGACCAGCCTTGGCAATATGGTGAAACCACATCTCAAAAAAAAAAAAAAAAGGAAGGAAGGAAGGAAGGAAGGAAGGAAGGAAGGAAGGAAGGAAGGAAGGAAGGAAGGAAAGAAGGAAGGAAGCAATTTTTAATTATCTGGGCATGGTGGTGCATTCCTGTAGTCCTAGTACTCATGAGGCTGAGGCTGGAGGATCACTTGAGGCTAGGAGGTGCAGGCTGCCTGAGCAACAGAGCAAGACCTTGTCAAAAAAAAAAAAAAAAAAAACAGTGAGCTACACACAATGCTTTTCTGTTGACTCCAGGCTTTAGCAACTTTAGAAAAGGTCTCCCCTGCTCACAAAACACTCACCTTACCAACAATCACTGCAGTCACTCTACACCTCTCAATCCAGCCACTCTCTTCATCTCCAATATCACTGCCTCAGCTCTAGCCATCATCTCTCACCTGCATTGCCACCAAAGCTGCCAGCCGGATCCCCAGCCTCCTCACCCCTTTCCAAGTCAGATGTGTTTTCAAACATAATTATGTAACTCCCAAACTCAACTGTGGCTGAAGCACCTAGACACTGCTGTGACCATCCAGGGCTGGCACCGAAGTTTTTGAGGAGAAAAAAACAGTACTCAGCATCTGCCAGGCACTGCCCAAACTGCCAGCTTAAGGTAACTCTCACTTTCCTCATTAAGTCAAGCTACATTCCTTTCAATGGTATCATATGTGTGTGATGCTGGGTTTTCCAGACTGCTGTGATAAAAAGCAAGCACCTTCTTATATATCCAAAGGAACTGAACACAGGAACTCAAAGAGATGCTGGTTCACCTATGTTCATAGCAGCACTATTCACAATAACCAATAGGTGGAAACCACCCAAATGTCCATCAACAGATGAATGGATAAACAAAATGTGGTGTATCCATACCATGGAGTATTACTCATTCTTAAAAAGAAAGGAAGAACTGAAACATACTACAACGTGGATGAAAACTGAAAACATGCTAAGTGAGAAAAGCCAAACACAAAAAGATAAATATCATTCCACTTACATGAGGCACCTAGAGCAGTCAAATTCACAGAGACAGAAAGTAGAATAGCAATTGCCAGGGGCTGGGGAAGTGCAGAATGGGAAGATATTGCTTAATGGGTCCAGAACTTCCCTTTGGGGTGATGAGAAAGTTCTGGAAATGGATAGTGGTGATGGTTGCACAACATTGTGAAGGTACTTAATCCCATTAAATTGTGCACTTAAAAATGGTTAAAATAGTAAACTTCATGTTAGGCATATTTTATCACAGTAATAAAAACAAACACATACCAGGCAAAAATCCAGATGAAAGAAGAAATGAAGGTAGCAGTGTTCCAAAGTTTGAGAAACCATTTGGGGCCCAACTAGTAAGTAATTGTGATATTCAAGAATGCAATGAAAATTTTTTTTTCATTTAATTTATGTTCATTGGTTTTCAAAAAACCACTAAGTTGTTAGACCATAAATACTTATGAGACTTTTTGAATATGCTATTTCATCAACAGAACTATTGGGTATTCTTTTGCTTTAAGGGTACCTTGGAAAGGTTACTGACACTCCAGTGCTATGAATCAAGACACTACCTATGAGATTTACAAAACAAACCTGAATCTCACAAACCTTTCAATTTACAGTGAGTACAGGGGACAGAGTAACATGTTAAATGACACCACAAGGAAGTAGTTAGCAAATCTAAACTGTGGGGAACACAGGACAAAGAAACCCTGTTTTTGAACAAACATACTGCACAGAAATAAAAAGAGAGAAAGATGAATTAAGAGGCATATCAATCAGTTGCAACACATAGGCCTTATTGGATCCTGATTCAAATAAAGTATAAGAATATTTTTTAGAAAAATCAGAAGAAATTTAAGAACCACCTGAATGTTTGATGTTATTTAGGAATTGTTAATTTTTTTGATACAATAATGAAATCATGGTTCCGTTTTTTCAGCAAGTTCTTATCTTTCAGAGATATATGTTAAAGTGTTTTTAAAATGTTATCAGGACCTTGCTTCAAAATAATCTAAGTTGGGAGAAGGGAAGGGAGTGGTAGAAGAGACAAAGCCAGCTGTGAACTTACCAGTATGGAAGCTGGGTAATGGGTACATGGAGAGCTTGGGATGAAGTTTGGACTTGGGAGCAAAGGCACCATACCCCTGCCCACATACTCTGTGCCCCTGAAACTGAACCCCAGGCTGGTCCCCAGACTCACAGCTCCCTCTCGTCTTGTGGCCTTTGGCAGAGCCTGTTTCCTTTGCTCTTATTCTCTTCTCCCTCCTCTTCATCTGAAAACCCTCCACATCATACAGATCCCAGCACAGTCCCTTCTCTTCTGGGATACACTGACACCCTCTCCATCGCTGGATTGGGAGCTTTTCCTCAATGCTTTGTGGTCCCTATCATAGAACTTTGTAAACTATACTTTAATTTCCTATTAACTGATTGCTTGGACTGATGTCTCGTACATACTACATATTCAATAAACATTTGTCTCATTAAGAAATGAATGGCTAAATGACTGAATAAATACTATTATTATTACAGATTATTCTCCCCTGGGCCACTTTGCCATCTACATAGATAATATTATAAAGCTTTTGTTGCAGGGAGAAATGGAGCTTCTATCCCACCTGGAAGGAAGGGCCTGAGAAGGCACCTGTAAGATGAAAAGGCACATATATGTAAGGCCACCTCACTGTGTCACAGTGGAGACACAAGGAATTGAGCCAACATCATAGCTCCCAGAAACGCAAGACCCTAATGGAGGGTAACAGGGATAGAAGGGGACCAGTCTGGTTATGGAAATCGTGACTGCAGAGAAATCCCGGGCTCACTCTCCAGATGCTTATCTGACTCTGAGCCACTCCTGGGGCCTCACATGTCTCTTCAAATCCCCTTCCAGGCTGAACCCTGGTATCTGACAGACCCCCGTGTCTGACAGACATCCACCCTCCTTCATGTGTTCATTACACAAGAACAAGTTACTGCTCACTGACTGCACTGAGCCTCACCCAGACTGTGCTGGGCAGTGTGACCAATTCAAACGTGAATACTGACAGAGACAAGACAGGTACAGACACAACCACATGGCAACACAGGGCGCACTCAGGAGCAGGAGGGAGAGAAGACCAGGCGAGTGGGGAGACGGTGACTGAGCTGGTGTCCTGCCAGGTAAGCAAGCTGGGACAGAAGCCCAGAACCTCAGCCACAGTCCACGAGGGGTGGCATGGGACAGCTGCCTGGCAGCAGGTGCGAGGGGCTGCCTGAGTTGGGTTTCCAGCTGGGCCAGAGAAGGCTTCCTCCTGTGGCAGGTGTGGAGGCAGAGTGGCCGTGGTGCTGTCAGTGGCCATGTCAGGGCAGGCTCTTCCCATCCTCCTAGCCTTGCTCAGATGGGAGTGTCCAGGAGTCAGGGGTGCAACACCCAGGCATCGCCCCCGATACCACACAGTTCAGAGGAAGGAGAGGCTGTGAGGTCAATCTGCTGTCTCCTTCTGGAGCTCTCTCTTAAAGGAAAACAAAATCTCCCCCAGAAGACGAGCAGCCAACTTCTGGTCAAGCCACCTGGCCAAAACGGGATGGCAGCCCACCCTGGGTTTGGCAAGCACACAATGGCAGGTCCACGTCAGACTTGCCTGCCCCGCCGTTAGCCCTTGCTGACTCCTGGGTAGAATCAGGTGATGTCTTCCGTGGTCTCCCACGACCCAAGCAGGCTGTGAACTGAAGAAATGGCCAGGGGTGCTTCTGAGCAGAGGTCTGAAGATGAGACAAGACTTGCCCTGAGTTCAATTTCCACCATGCCATTTCTCTGCCCCACTGGGCCTGGGGCCTGGCTGCACAGAACAACTTCCCAGGCCCCACCCAGACCAATTACATCCAAGCCTCCAAGGCTTGGGGTCCAGGCCTCTGTGGCTTTGTTTCTTAACTTCTCAGTGGATTCAGATGCACAGCAAGGGTTGAGGACCAGTGCTCTAGCTCGGTGGTTCCCAAACTTCAACAGCATCAGAGTCACCAGAGGGCTCCTTAAAAATACAGATCCCCGGCCGGGTGTGGTGGCTCACGCCTGTAATCCCAGCACTTTAGGAGGGTGAGGCAGGTGGACCACCTTAGGTCAGGATTTTGAGACCAGCCTGGCCAACATGGTAAAACCCCATCTCTACTAAAAATACAAAAATTAGCTGGGAGTGGTGGCACGTGCCTGTAATCCCAGCTACGTGGGAGGCTTGAGGCAGGAGAATCACTTGAATCTGGGAGGCAGAGGTTGCAGTGAGCGGAGATCACACCACTACATTCCAGCCTGGGCGACAGAGCAAGACTCCGTCGCAAAAAAAAAAAAAAAAAAATACAGATCCCCACCTGGGCATGGTGGCTCATGTCTGTAATCCCAGCACTTTGAGAGGCCAAGGCAGGTGGATCACCTGAGGTCAGGAGTTTGAGACTAGCCTGGCCAACATGGTAAAACCCTATCACTACTAAAATTACAAAAATCAGCCAGGTGTGGTGGCAGGCACCTGTAATCCCAGCTACTCGGGAGGCTGAGGCAGGAGAATCACTTGAACCTGGGAGGCAGAGGTTGCAGTGAGCGGAGATCACGCCACTGCATTCCAGCCTGGGTGACAAAGCGAGACTCCGTCTCAAAAAAAAAAAACAGATCCCCACACCCCACAACCGAGTTTCTGATTCAGGAAGTAGGGTGGGGCCAGGAATCTTCATCTCTAACAAGCTCCCAGGCAATGCTGATGCTGCTGGCTGAGAAACACCGCTTAACCCAATCTCTGTCCAATCATTAGCCCTCTTGGAACCTCGCCGCCTTTCTCATCTGTGAAATAGAAACAAAACAGCTGCCCCACCGCTGTCACTGGAGGGATTAAAGGAAACATCCACAAAGCACCTGGCACACAGCTCACAAAGTACACAAGGCACCTAGCACGTACTCACACAACAGAAGGCTCTATTACTAGTCACGTTACAATGGAGGTGTCAGTGTGCTGTAGGAGTGCAACCCTGCACTGGCCCAACCTCCCCCCACCTCGTTTTTTTGTTTGTTTTTTGTTTTTTGTTTTTTTGGTTTTTTTGCCTTCTCAAAATGTGTAAGCACCAAAAAAAAAAAAAAAAAAAAAAAAAAAAAAAAAAAAAAAAGTGCATTCCTGCTTTCTGCCCTGATTTGAACCCTCTGGAGTTTTCTTATAGAATGATGCTTATCAGAGGAAAAACATCTGTTCCACTTTCTTTAATCTCTAATTTATCTAATCTCCCTATATAAAATAGGTATATTGCTAATGAGTAAATTCCTGCCAAGGGAACGAAAATGCTTGTTACAATTACTTATTCTTCTCATTGACTTTACCCTCTGTGGTCCAATATCACACAACATAAATATAATGGATGAGCCACTTTTTTCTGGCATCTTCATCACCGGCCACTAATAGAGAGCCTTTCAGAATAGAAAGTTGTCATTTTCCATCTCTCTATCCGAAACACCAGACACACGTCTGCCGAAGTAAATCTCCTCCTCAGACAAGTGAGCGTCCGCACCCAGCCCAAGGCACAAGCCCCGCTGAATCCTGGGCGGGTGGCGACGGTGATGGAGAGAGGCCACCAGAGGGCGCGGAAGAGCAGCAAGGCTGCCCCCCTCCAAGGCCGGCGACTCGCTACCTGGGCCGCCAAGCCCCGCCTGGGGTGTTTATTATTGGAAAGGGTGTTTTTCAGAATCTGCAGCACCTTGGTCGTTCTTAATTTTTTTTTAAGTTAATAATCAAATACGATTTGCTCCCATGTGTTTATTAAAACTAAGCCAAGACGATATTATTTAAAAGAATAGAACTAGATCCAAAGAAAGTGAATGAAATTTGAGAAGTGTGGTGCTATGCGGGTGAGGTGGGGGCGTGGAAGGCCATCTGGAATGAACGCCTCATTTTACAGAAGAAACAAGGATAGGACGAGTTATCGGAGGGCCACAGCCAGGACCAGGTACCTGGCTGCTGGCTCTGCCTCTGCTCAGCCACCAGGCTCGGGCAAAGCCGAAAACATCAAGGACAAACAGACAGGCCATCAACCCTCGTCTCCTCTCTTTTCCATGCTCTAGTCTCTCTTACCCTGGGAAAAAGAGAACTGATGTTTGATATTATAACCTGAATTTGTACCGTTACTTTCCATGGTTGTTGGAGTTTTTTGCTATTTTTATTGTGGTATAGACAACATAAAATTTACCATTTTCACCATCTTTAAGGTACAATTCAGTGGCAAAAAGCACATTTTCATTCTTGTGCAACCATCACCAACCATCCGTCTCCAGAACTTTCCATCATCCCTAACAGGAACTCTAGACCCATCAAATTCCAGCTCCCTAATCCCCTGGCCCCCAGCTCCGGGAACCCCATTCTCCTTTCTGCCTCTATCAATTTGCCTATTCTGGGAGCCTCATGTAAGGGGAATCCTGCAATATTTGTCCTAGTGCTTTTGGCTTCTTTGATGCAGCACGATGTTTTCAAGGTTCAGCCGTGGTGTGGCAGGCGTCAGAACTTCATTCCTTTTATGAATGAATAAGACTCTTGCACCTTTGTTCTTGATACCCAGAAAAATGCTGCAAGGCAAAATGGAGGGGCCACTCTGGTCTTCATCTTTCAAATGAGGACTTGCCCACATCCACGCAACGTGACAGCAGATCTTGGACTCACATCCAGGGCTCTTGCCCTCCTCATCCTGCGATTTTTCCGGGCACAGACAGTGGCCTACTGTCATCGCTCTTCTGCACACAGACGTGGAGAGATGCTTCTCAGGAAGGGCATTTGACCCACCTAACAAACACACGTGTGGCCGCACTGCGGGAAGAAGGTGAACCAAACTAGAAAGAAACAACTCCATGTGGTAACGTTTGCATAGATTATACCACCCAGCCACAAATATCTTCTACGCACGGGGTCTCAATGTTAATAAAAACTTGGCTGGGGACAGGATAAATATTCTGTATCATCCCAACTGAAGTAAAGACAACAAGCCACTGTGTATGTCAAGGCCCTTTAAAGTCCTGGCTTTGGCTGAGAGCACTCAAGGGTACAGTGGCTGGATGTCATTACTCCAGTGAAGTTTCCTGGGGCCATAATTCACAGAAATCCTCTGTCCTGGGGCCACTAAGGATTAACTTTACAAGTGAGCTGTTTCTCACATCTACCTATGTTTTACAAAAGCACACACTGTAGGTTCCCTCACGTTCCCATTACCAAGATGACTGTTAATAGTTATCTGTACACTTTTTGTACATCACCTCGGTTAATTCCTGCATACGCTCTGTGCAGAAATGAAGGTTTAAAGATCATGTAACCAGTTCAGTGTTATTACACGGCTGGTAAACCATACTCGGGATTCCAGCTCAGTTTTAGGACTTCAGAGCCCAGCTTGCCAGCACGGAGTTAAGTTAGCTCATGTTAAACTCTTCCCTGCTGCCCAGCAGGTAGAAGCTGCCTTTGAGGGGTATGTACTCTCTCCCCAAACCAAAGAACAGGCAACTGGTCCAATTCAACAAGACCCATTCCTGTCCCTGCCTTCATGCTGCTGTGACAGATGCTTTGAGGAAGACCAAGACGAAGAGGACCGGCCTCCCGGGGCTCACATCCAATGAACACATACTTGTTGAGTTGCATCTGTGGCTTGTTGGACTTAGAAGTAACACAGAATTTTGAGCGTAGTAATTTCCTGGTATGTTGTGAACGAAATGGAGAAATAGTTTATTGGATGGCGTTCAGGTGGGAAAACATAATACTGTGATTTTTACTAAAACACTTTCCCCAAGCACTTCCACACTTCCCTTCATGTTTCAGAGATCCCTGACATTCCCTGAGATTTGTAATCTCGGTCCAATAGCTTCAATAGTGTGTTAAAGGGCATCACTTGGAGAAGGGGGAGTGTTGCCGAGATTCCAGCCAAAATGTGTTTCAAAATCACACGGGGTATTTTCTGAAACCATATTTACTCTAGAAATACTGGGAGAAACAAAAAGAAAGCAAGCAAGCCCACATCCTTCCTGCTTTGTATTCTAAATACTGAATTTTCTTGAACTCTAAGAATTTACTTAAGATGAAGCAACACTCAGAAAAGGTTGGATGATCCTAAAAGGATTAAAAAACCTGTCTCAGTGGTCCAAGAACCCTTTGTAATTTCAGCTGCTCATCGTCCTTGACTATATTTGCCAATTTTCTGATATGAAAATGCTGGAGGTGTTCAGCACCGTGCCTCAGTTTGGGAGGTCTGCAGACACAGTGGTGGGAAGAGATGCTGTCTGATTTTTACACTTTGATTCCCTCGGCTCCCACCCACCGTGTTACCAAGGAAAAGGAGGCGTATCCTCTAGTTCGTGGTTAAGCAGGAACACTTGTATCAATAAATAAGAAATATAAAGGAAGGGTGCTTTCCCATCTATTAAATAGCCTAAGACAAAAAAAAATAGGAAAAAGTTGTTACCCACGAACAATGTTTTATTTTAATACCTACGTATTCTAAGAATGAGAAAATGGAGCCAGGTGCAATGGCTCACTCCTGTAATCCCAGCACTTTGGGGGGCCCAGGCGGGCAGATCACGAGGTCAGGAGTTCGAGACCAGTCTGGCCAACATGGTGAAACCCCGTCTCTACTAAAAATACAAAAATTAGCTGGGTGTGGTGGCATGCACCTGTAGTCCCAGCTTGCTACTTGGGAGGCTGAGGCAGAAGAATCGCTTGAATCCAGGAGGCAGAGGTTGCAGAGAGACTAGATCACACCACTGCACTCCAACCTGGGCAACAGAACAAAACTCCGTCTCAAAAAAAAAGAATGAGAAAATGATAACACAAAGGTTATTTCCACTAAGAAAGTCACTCTGAAGGATGGGTGTAGTGGCTCACACCTGGAATTCCAGTAGTTTGGGAGGCCGAGGTGGGAGTATCTCTTGAGCCCAGGAGTTCAAGACCAACCTGGGCAACATGGCAAGACCCCATATCTACAAAAAATATAAATATTAGCTTGGCATGGTGGTACATGCCTATAGTCCCAGCTACCCAACTACTCGGGTGGCTGAGGTGGGAGGATCACTTGAGCCCATGAGGTTGAGGCTGTAGTGAGCCCAGATCATGCCACTGCCCTACAGGCTGGGCAACAGAGTGAGACCCTCTCTCAAAAAGGAAAAAAAAAAGAAAGAAAGAAAATCACTCTCAGTATAACTTTTAGGTAATATTCTAAAAGAAACTGGAAAAAAAAATCCTACAAATAATGTAGTAAATACCCAACTACTTACTTAACATGGTATAACACGGATGGTTCCAAGGTATCTCAAATTGAACATACTCAAAACCAAATTCATGAAATTTTTCTGTCAAACATGCTCATTCCCAGTGCTCCATGTATCAATGCCCTCATTCACCCAGATACATAAGGCAAAAATTGGGTGGGGGGTGTCATCCTTGACACTCACTCTCCCTCACCCACAAAGTGGTCACCAAGGTTATTCTTTTTGCCTTCAAAATCTTTCTCCAACCTGCTTTCTGCATCTCCACCCTCCCACTACCATCTCCTCACCTGGAACATTACCTGAGCCTCTTCTTGCCTCACTTATTTACTCTTGCACACACTTGGGTCCAATCACTACACCTTTCAGAACAGCTCTGATTCTGTTACCAGCAATCCTGTGCACATATAAAACTCTTCAAGAGCCCACAGGAAGGGGCCCTAATCCTAATTATTGCTGCCCCTCTCTATCTGCCCATCCCTGCAGGCTCCTGGCTGAGGTTTGGTCATGGGATTTTCTTTGACCTGAGGATGTGATCAGAGGTGGCACATGCCTGAGGGTCATGCAGGGCTTTGTCAATGCTCTTCTCCCTCTGCCACGAGATGGGCATGACCCAAATTCAAGCTGCTTCTTCAGCCTGGGTCCCACAATGAACAGGGTCCATGGAGCACAGCTGTAGCTGACCCAGAGTCAAGATGGAACACGAGTGAGAAATCAACCTTTGTTACTGAGAGCCATGGAGATCTCTGCATCTGTTTGTTACACAGCATTACCTAACGAGTGCTAACTAACACACAGGGTTTCTCACTACAATTAGATTAAAATCCAAAATCCATAACCTGGCTTCAAAACGCTGCTTCCATTTCTTTAAGTTAACCTTGCTTCCTCACACCAGCCCCGTGTTCACCCTCTTCAGAGCCCCACTCCCCTCTCAGTTGTGTTGGCAATGACCAGTTTCCACTTAAGTTTAGAAGTCACTTCTTCAAGGAAGAGGCTCCCTGACCCCTCTGTCAAGCCACCATATACCACTCCTTCAGAGAATGTATCAGATTTGTCGTTTGATATTTATTTTTTTGTTTGATTGCTGTTTCTACCTCTTCCCGAGGTGTTAATCACCACGAAAATTTCTTTGCGTATTTGTTTAATGTCTATCCCTCCTCCAGCCTCCATACACTCTCAAAATCTCAGAAGAACAGATACTTTCTGGTTTTGCTAACCATTGAACTCAAAGGCTAGCTAATTGCCTGGCACATAGTAGGTGTTCAATACATTTCTATGAATGAATGAATCATTCATAGAGGACCAAACACTATAGCTTAAAAATAAGATTCTAAAATGTAAACATAACAATTATTAAAGCATTTGCTGAATTGAGTAACATGATTAAATGCTTGTATTTAAGAACAGTAACAAGATTATAGTAATCTAGATGTCTGTCTTCTCCCATATCCACATCATTCCTGCCTCTGAAGGGTTGATTATAAGTAACACCCTACTCCTGGGCCACGTGACCTGACAGCAGTGGTTCTCAAACCCCAGCCTGCATCAGAATCAGTTGGAAGGCTCCTTAGACACACACAATGCTGGTCCCACCCCCAGAATGTCTGATTCCATACTATGAAGTGGGACTCAAGAATGCACATTTCTAACAAGTTGTGGGGGGTCCAATGCTGCTCGTCTAGGGACCGCCCTGGGAAAGCCATTGCCTTCAAATTTACAAAGCACTTTCACTGGGAGAGGTGGGAAGAAAAGAGAAGCAACTTCTGTGCCCCAGAGAATTCCCTTTGTTTATCATAAAGACTCCAGAAGCAACGAGAGACTCCGACTGAGACATTCCACAACCCATGCAGGAGCCACTCCCATCCAACAAGTTGGAACCTCTACTCCAAAATGTCCATTCTTAAGCATGCCACGTTTTCACAGAGGAGAAACAGACACATCAGATACCACAACCCAATGTTTCCTTTACACATCTGTATATTATAAAATGTTTCCTCGTTTGCTCCGCAGAACGAGGAAAGCAAAGGGGAAGTGGGACCCTTGCTTCCAATTGAGTAGAGGTTAAATTCGCCTGTGCTCAGGAATAAGATTCGAGCATGAAGCAAGCCTGTCGGGGAGCAGCCCCCACAAACACTGAGGGTCAGAAGAGCCTTGCTCCCACCCGTTCCTCCCTGAGTGGAGGCAGGCATCTGAGAAACACTGCCCAGGCTATGCAACTCTTAGTCACTCTAAGAATATATTGATTTGGTCCCATACCTGCTTCATTTACTCATCTGCTGCTATTCCTTGCCCTCCAGTCCTTGTGCTGATTATTTTTATGCATAATCAGAGAAATGCCTTTCCTTGAGTCCCAAACCCCATTAATTTTCCTGAATCTGGAAAACCTGGTTGTGACCAGCACATTCCAGGCACCCAGCCCAACTTTCCTCACCTCATCACTGTGTGCTGCCTGATGCCTCTATTGGACGCCCCACACAAGGAATGAGATGCCCAGACCCCCCAAGAAAAGGTGGGGACAGGGCAGGGGGACTTTCTGATTCCACCTTAATCAAACCCCATTTCAATCCCTGAAATGAACGTTTCTCACTTAATCCCAATTCTTCACACTTGTTTTAGGATGTGATTTAATATGAAATGTGAAATATTTGCTTTGTGGCACTCGAGTCTGGTCTGCACACCGATTCCACGGTGCTAATCCCCTCAGAGTGCTGCAATTTAAGACCAGAGCTGGCAGGAAGCCCCTCACTCTCTGGGGAGCTGCAGCCTGTCTGTGAAACCTACTCAGGGAGAGAAACCAGGGAAAGGGACCAAGCAGCAAAGCAACTATGTCTAAACTGCCCCCAGGGGAGCCCTGTGCTCCTCTGACCCTCACAGCTCCATAGCACCCAAGGACCAAAAGCAGGAGGCCAAGTTTACCACCTGTCCTCTTTGAGAGGTACAAAATACAGCATTGCACACTCTTTTCCATCTTTCTCTCACTTTTCTGAGAAGCAGCAGTGGTTAAGAATGTAAGTTTTGGGGCCAGGCATGGTGGCTCACACCTGTAATCCCAGCACTTTGGGAGGCCAAGGTGGGCAGATCATCCGAGGTCAGGAGTTTGAGACCAGTCTGGCCAACATGGCAAAACCCCATCTCTATAAAAATACAAAAATTAGCTGGGCACGGTGGCGCACACCTGTTGTCTCAGCTACTCAGAAGGCTGAGGCAGGAGAATCGCTTGAACCTGGGAGGTGGAGGTTACAGTAAGCCGAGATCACGCCACTGCACTCCAGCCTGGGCAATGGAGCAACTCTGTCTCAAAAAAAAAAAAAAAAAAAAAAACACAAGTTTTGGAGTTCTATATTAGGTTCAAATTCTGAATCTACCACATTCTATAATATCTTGGACAAATCATTTTAAACTCTCAGCAGCAGATTTAGTTTCCTCCTCTGGAAATTGGGATGGTAGCAGCATCTATTCCATAATGATTTTGTAAAAATTAAACAGGGCAATTTGTGTGAAACTCCCAGGATAGTGATGGTAAATAGAAAGAGATCAATCCAAGGTAGCTGCTAAAACTATTTTATTGCTATTCTCACACAGAGTGCTTATAAAGAGGAAACGAGGTGGTTGTGGTTGGTATAAAAGAAGGTGCTGATGCTTTGGCTCTCCTGGGTATCATGTCTTTGCATTGTTTAGGTGACTCTTGGATGTCTCCACATCTGTATTTCACTGGCGTTGTCTCGTGTAGACCTACGCACAGCAGAAATAATGCGTATTTGTGGTTGCGTCTATTAGAAAAGCCAACTAACATTATATTCGTTTTACAGGTAGAAAAACAAAGATAGGAAAAGTTTCTATCTCTTGTGCGTGGCAAACCAAAATGAAAAATGCAATCCCAGTTTCATAATTCACCATATACTAGTCCCAGCAGTGGGCCTGTTAGTGATGCTTTGGAGGAGCTCCCAGAGAGAAACCCCATGACAGTGGCAGCAGCAGGAACAGCAGTAGTCTTCTCATTAGTTTGGGTGATGGTTTGCCTGGGAACAGAGGCTAATACATGCTACTCCAGTGAGATACTGACAGTGTGACCCTCGGTTTAGTGTGTACCCCAACGCCATGTGCTGCAAAATCAAGGCAGATCTGAGAACATGTTACTGTTGGGACCAGGGATATGGGTTCGACACCACAGCTCACACCACGCCAGGGGACTCCATTCAAATGCTCTGGGACACAATACACTGTGACTGATGCTCCCTGTCATTACGCAAACTGTGGGCTGAAGGAAAAAAAAAGAAGAAGAAGAGAAATGACTCCATTCCTGCTCTCTCCCAACCATCCACATGAGAGGCTAGTGCCTAAAGAGAAAAAACAAATTCATGATCCCTGGAAGCAGGAACAGTCAAGGGATTTTCATGAACAAGAACAGCTGATATTTCATTATTAAGCCATTTGTGATACTCAACAGTGATGCTGCTCCACTTGGCGACACCAGACCTATATCCATCTGTGTGTTGACAGTGCCTTGTTCTATGGAGGGATTAGGGCATGGTGTGCTGGGAAACGTTCAACACTTTGCTGCCTGGGAAATAAAAGTCTTGATTTCCCAATTTCCATGGTGTAAGTACTGCCACTATGGTCATTTTCAAGTTACCAATGTGATTTGAATGCAGAGTTGGGAAGGGGAACACATCTTTTAGGGTTATGGCTCCCAAGGACATGGGGACAATGGAGAAAACACAACACAGAAGTCAAATAAATAAGAATTCAACAAAATTAGAATCTGAAGAGGTGTGACTAGGGAAAATGGAAATCACTTGTAAGAATCCCTCTATATATTTGCAATGATGCTGATTTTTCTGTGCATAGGTCTATACAAGTCAACCCCAGTGAACTACAGATGTGGTGATATCCAAGAGTCACCTAAACGATGCAAAGACATGGTACCCAGGAGAGCCAAAGTATCAGCAAAACCTCAGCCAAAGCACACAAGAGACTACTGAGGAGGGGGATCTAAAACTTTTTTCTTACTTATGAAACAAACAAAAAAAACTATGAGAAAGCTGAAAGGTATAAGATTTTCGGAGTTTAAGATTGGAGCATACTTATCCAAATTCTATTCACTCTTCAATTATCTCTTTTGAAACTTTGTCACTTGCTCCCCAGGCTTCCAATTGCTCATTCCTCAATTTCTTCCTCTATGAAATGTGTGTGCTAATCATGAATTTCCTATCCCACAACATGATACAACTACCTTTTTTTAATTGATACATAATATTTGTACATATTTACGGGGTACATGTGATATTTTCTTACATGCACAGAACCCACAAGGATCAAGTCAGGGTATTTAGTATATCTATTGCCTCAAGCATTTATCATTTCTATGTAATAGGAACATTTCAAATCCTCTCTTCTAACTACTTTGAAATATGCAATACATTATTGTTAACTGTAGTCACTCTACTCGGCTATCAAATATTAAGAATGTATTCTTTCTATCAAACTGCATGTTCGTACACATTGACCAATCTATCTTCATCCTCCCACCAACCACACACCCTTCCCAGCCACTGGAATCTATCACTCTACTCACCACCCCCATGAGATCAGCTTTTTTAGCCTCCACATATGAGTGAGAACATGTGATATTTGTTTTCTGTGTCTGGCTTAACATAATGACCTTCACTTAATGTAATGACCTCCAAGTCCATCCATGTTGCTGCAAATGACATTCTTTTATTCTTTTTTGAGGACAAATAGTATTCTATTGTGTCTATATACACATTTTCTGTATCCATTCATCTGTTGCTAGTTATGTAGATAGATTCCGTATCTTGGCTTTTGTGAATAATGCTGCAATAAACATGTGGGTGCAGGTGTCCCTCTGATATACCACGTTCCTTTTCCTTTGGATTAAAACCCAGTAGTGTGATTGCTGGATTGCATGGTAGTTCTATTTTTAGTTTTCTGAGAAATCTCCATACTGTTTTCCACGGTGGCTGTACTAATTTACATTCCCACCAATATCATCTTGAACGCCCTCCTAACTACCTTTTAAAATGAATACCAAACCACAGAAAGTTCACTGAGGGCATATTTTCACTCACACCTTAGATTGCAAGAGCTTGAAATTCATAAGTGCTCACCTTTCAGAATTATAAATCCTAGAATCCCTAAAACTAAATATCAGCAAACAAAACTTGAAAATCAATTTTTAAAGAATGTCACTTGAGGGTAACCTGGATAAAATCTGAGAAACCTCTGTTCAAAGGTATCAGAGAACTACCAAGACAGAAAAGACTAGAAATTCCAAGATCCTTCAAAAGAAAGGAAGTCACTGGCATCACTCTTTCCCTGTAGGCACTTCTATTTAAAAGTAACAGCAGAGAGGCTGAGAAGCTGAGCAAAGATTTCAGGCATCTCACAGAGCTGAGAAGGCAAAGATTGGAATATAGCACTCACCAAGAAAGAGAGTCCTACTAAACATCCGATGCTTTTAGTTGGGACCCCTCAAAAGTTATTCCTGAGAAAATATATGCCTTTCTATATAGGAGTATATGGAGATATATAAGCCCCTAAAAATACTGGAGATGAACTTGAATCAACTCAACATCTGGTTAAAGTGATCAATTCCTACATTTACTACCCACCAGAAGCAAAAATAAATTTTCTTGAGAGGAAAATAAAATAATCTCAATAATTTTATACAAACTGAAACATAATCAAAATAATAATTTGATCAAAAGTAACTAGGCAAAGCCAGGCATGGTGGCATGCATTGGTAGTCCCAGTTACTAGGGAGGCTAAGGCAGGAGGATCACTTATGCCCAGGAGTAAAGACCAGCCTGCAAAACATAGCCAAAAAACTATCTTTAAACAAATAAATAGGCAAACCAATAAAAAGACAAGAGTGTGCCAAAAAGCAAAAGAAACAAAAAGAAACAGAAGACACAAGAGATAAAGATATATTAGAATTATGACACAGATGTGAAAAAAAACATGTTCAAAGAAATAAATGAGAATATGGACAATTTCAGTTGAGAACTATAAATTATTTTAAAAGAATAAAAAGGAAGTTTTGTACAGAAAAAATTAATCACAATTAAGAACTCAATGTGTTTAATAGCAGATTCAACATGATAAAAGAGAGATTTAGTCAAATGGAAGGTAGTTAATAAGAAAATATATAAACTGAAGGACAGAAAACCAAAAGAATGCAAAGTACAAAATAGAGCATAAGATATATGGGACAGTCAGAAAATGTGTCATATTTGTACCTGGAGTCCCAGAAAGAAAAGAATAAGATAATCAGGTGAGAGATGAATTTGTATCCTGCAAACTTGGCCAAGCTGGTATTACTTTTGCTAGAATTTTCTTCCCTGAATAGCATGGATTCATGTGGGTTACAAGAGATGTTTTGTGCTAGCTTCAGAAAACAGAAGTGAGGTAGCAGGCATACTCCCTTCCACTCAGAAGGTCTTAGCAAGGCACAGGGTGCTATTGCCACTCACATACTTCATCATTTACCTGTGGACTGAAATCCTGTCAGATTTCCTTCTTCCAGTAGAGGAGATGGAGCAAGATGGCTGAATAGAACCCTCCAGCAATCATCTCCTGGCCGAAACACAAAATTGAACAACCATCAAGGCAAGAAAGCACCCTCAGAATAACTAAAAAATCAGGTGAATGATCATAGTACCTGGTTTCAACATAATATCAAGGAAAGAAGCATTGAAGAGGGTAAGAAAGACAGTCCTGCATTGCCTACATCACCCCTCCACCAACCCCAGGAAGCATGGCACAGAGAGGAAATCTATATGGTCGGAGTGGCGAGCGTGAAATGAGTGTGGGACTTCATATTGGAAGTCAGTGCTGCCCTGTCACAGTGAAACATAAACCAGGGCAGAACTGTGCTGATGACTATGAATGGAGCATTCAGACCAGTCCAGGGCCAGAGAGGAATGCTCCACCCCAGTGGGGGGAAACTGAGTCCCAGCTGGTTCCACCACCAGCTGAGTAACGTGCCCTGAGGCTTGGAATAAATATGACTGGCAGTCAGGCCACAAGGACTGCAGTCTTTGCACAAGCCCTGGTGCTGCACTGGTCTCAGAGGCAGTAGATCTGTGGTACAACCAAGTGTGACACCAGCTATGGTGGCCAAGGGAGGGCCTATGTCACCCCTCCCCCAACTCCTGGCAGACACTCAGAGACAGACTCCTTCTGATTCAAGGAAAGAGAGTGAGAGACATTGCCTGATAACCCAGGGAATTCTCCCTTCTTTTCCCTAACAGTCCATATTTAAAAGCAGCAGAACAACATCAAATGCTGGCAAGGATGTAGAGTAACAGAAACTCTCATTTGTGAGTGGTGGGAATGCAAAATGGCACAATACTTTGGAGGGCACTTTGGCAGTTTCTTATAAAATTAAACATTCTCTTACCATGTGATCCAATAATCATCCCCCTTGATATTTACCCAAGTGATTGAAAACTTATATCCACATAAAAACTTACACACAAATGTTTATTGCAGCTTATTCATAATTGCCAAACCTTGGAAGCAACCAAAATGTCCTTCAGTAAGTGAATGAATAAATTGTGGTACATCCAGATAGCGGAATATTATTCAGCACCAAAAAGAAATGTGTTATCAAGCCATGAAAAGACATGGAGGAATCTTAAATGCATGTTACTGACTGAAAGAAGCCAATTTGAAAAGACCACATACTGTATGATTCCAATTATTTGACATCCTGGCAAAGGAAAAATGATGGAGACAGTAAAAAGATCAGTTATTGCCAGGGGCTAGCAGAGAGGGAGGCCTGAACAAGCACAGCAGAGAGGATTTTTAGAGCAATGAAACAGCTCTTTATATATACTGTAATGGTGGACACATGGCATCATTTATTTGTCAAAACCTATAGAATATACACCACCAAGAGTCAACCCTAATGTGAACTATGGACTTTGGGTGACAATGATGTACCAATGTAGGTTTATCAGTTCTAACAAATGTACTGCTCCAAAGTAGGATGTTGATAGTGACGGAGACTGTGTGTGATGGGGGAAAAGGGTATATGGAAATTCTGTACTTTCAGCTCAATATTTTTTTGAGACAAGGTCTCGTTCTGTTGCCCAGGCTGGAGTGCAGTGGCATGATCATGGTTCACTGCAGCCTCTACCTCCTGGGCTCAAGTAATCCTCCCACCTCAGCCTCCTGAGTAGCTGGGACCACAGGCACATGCCACCATGCCTAGCTAATTTTTTATATTTTTTGTACAGGCAGGGTTTCACCATGTTGCCCAGATTGGTCTTGAACTCCTGGGCTCAAGCGACCCTCCCACGTCAGCATCCAAAAGTGCAGGGATTACAGATGTTAGCCACCATGCTCAGACTCAATTTTTCTATGAATTTGAAACTGTTTTCAAAAATAAAACCTATTTTTTTAAAGCAGCAAGGGGAGAAAAGCACGTTACCATTCAAGGAAGCAACAGTAAGACTGACAACATACTTTTCAATAAACATAGTGGAAACCAATGAACAACAAAATCACATAAAAGGGCTAAAGTAATGTAACTCCCAAACTTTAGAATTATATTTGAATTTTATACCCAGCAAAACTACCCATATAAAAAGGAAAACAAGCTGCTTGGGGATATAAAGATCTGAAAACAGCATTGCTCCCACACTAATATGAAAAAGCTGGACAATCTGAAAGTTCATTACTTTCTAAACACTATCAGAGAACTTAGGTTTCAGAGAAATCAAATGGACCCAAATCTAAAGAGATATAAATCTAAGACCTTAAGGGAAAGATTAGATATGAGCACTGGTTTCCCAGAGGTGGACACAAGTGTATGCTTATAAGAGGAGTTCAGCGAGCATAGTTAGTGAATTGCTGAAAGCTGTGCATGCACTGGCAAGTGTGTGAAGCCCCTATGAGTCAAAGAAATTGGAGAATCTTGACCGGGCCTGGTGGCTCAGACCTGTAATCCCAGCACTTTGGGAGGCCAAGGCAGGTGGATCACTTGAGGCCAGGGGTTCAAGACCAGCCTGGCCAACATGGTGAAACCCCATCTCAACTAAAAATATAAAAATTAGCCAGGTATGGTGGAGCATGCCTGTAATCCCAGCTACTTGGGAGACTGGGGCAGGAAAATCACTTGAACCTGGGAGGTAGAGGCTGCAGTGAGCCGAGATTGCACCACTGCATTCTAGCCTTGGCAACAGAGTGAGACTCCATCTCAAAAAAGAAAAAAAAAAAGAAATTAGAGAATCTGTCCCTTCTTCAGGCTGTTTTTCCATGGACCCCACTGGGAGCTCACAAAAATTGAAAAGAGCCCTACAAAAGTGTTCCTTGAGGTGTAAAACAGGAGAAAAGAAGAGCAAACACAATGGGAGGGGTGCAAAATCCATCCACAGCCTTCTCTTGTATCACCCATTTGAAATAAATCCTTAATCTGTGCAGGGAAAGGCAACAAACACTATTTTCCTTAGGGCACCAGTGAAAATGCTTCGCAGCTGGTGGAAGAGAACGAGAAAAAAAATACCCTATCACTATGAGGAGATGGGGAGTAAGAAATATGCGCTGGGTCCAGCACTACACTCAGCAGAGGAGCAGCAGCACTGAAAAGCCAACACTTCTGAGTCTTGGAGACATAGTGCCTGTCTAAGACTGAGGTTCTATCAGAACAACAGAGAATATTCCCCTCGTTATCCCACTACTACAAGGCTAACTAGCACTGAATAACAGGCGAGAGTATAGAACTCCTGGGCCAGGGAGAGAAGAGGGACAAGAGTGTATAAACAGACCTTCTCTGAAAAAAAAAAAAAAAAGACGACGATGACCACTTTAAAATGAGCATGGAACACACATTGAAGGAAAAACCCTCTGGCAAATCTGCCCCTTCTCTAAACAGGAGGTGTCATTAGAGAAATCTAAGGCTTGTAATGCACTGAAGTTAACCACAGCAACAACAAACCTCAGTCCAACTTCATCCCTAACTAGCTTATTTCACATCCCAGCACAGAAGGCCCGGCAGGAACCAAAAGTGTGCTCATCCCAGCCTACAGAATGATTGACCCTAGTTTACTACATATGTGAGATACCTGGCTTTCAGCAAAAAGTGAAGCAGCATGTGAAAAGGCAAGAGAATAATAACACTCTCAAAGAGGCAAGGCACTCATCAGAACCAGAGTCAGCTATGATGGAGATATCTGAACTATCTAATAGAAAATTTTAAATAACTGTGATTAATATACTAAAAGCTCTAATGGAGAAGGTAGACAACAGGCAAGATCAGATGGGCAATTTCACCAGAGACGGAAACTCTAAGAAAGAATTAAAAGTAAATGCTAGAAATTTTAAAAAATGACAGCAACGGCAATAACAAAAAGTAGCAGAGATGAAGAAAGTCTTTGATGAACTCATCAGTAGATTTGACCCAGCTAAGGAGTGAACCAGTGATACTGGTTCATAGGAATCACCCAAACTGAAAACAAAAAGAAAAATGAGGACACACACACATGTATATATACATATACACCCTTCACATATTAAACTGCTGAAAACAAAAGACAATGAGAAAAACCTCAAAGGCAGCCAGAGAAATAAGACACATTATATATAGGAAAACAAAGTAAGAATTAAACAGCCTTCACATCGGAATTCATACAAGTGATAAAAGAAAAAAGAAAAAAAGCTGTCAACCAGAGTTCTCTACACAACAAAATGAAGGAAAAGTAAAACCTTTTTCAGACAACAAATACTAAGGGAATTCAAGGGCTGGCAGATATGTTCTACAAGAGTGTTCAATGAAATTATTCAGGCAGAAGGAATATAACACCAGACAGAAACTTGGACCTATGCAAAGAAATAAAGGAGACTAGAAATTGAATGACTAAAGGTACAATAAAGTTTCTTATTTTTAATTGTTCTAAAAGGTAACTGATTCTGTAAATATAGGCATGTATTGTGTGTTTATCACATATGAAACAGAAAATAAATGACAATCGTAGCATTCAGGACAGAGGGAAGAATTGGGGATGTACTGCTGTAATATTTTTACACTACGTATGAAGTGGTATAATACGCTTTGACTGTAGACTTTATTAAAGATGTGGGTTTAAACCCTAGAGCACTCACTAAAACAAATTGCAAGATACAACAATATCAATAAAGGAGAACAATGAAAGTTTTTAAATGGTCACTACACATAAGAGAAGGCAAACAGGGGAGGATTAAAAACAAAGACAGATAGAACAAACAGAAAATGGCTAACGAGATAGATTTTAATATAGATATATCAGTGATTGCATTAAATGTGAACAGTTTAACCACACCAATTAAAAGACAAATTTGACAAACTGGACAAAAAAGCAAGACCTGTCCACATGATGTCTACAACAAACTTTCTTTAAGCAAAAATACAAAAATAGGTTCTTGGAAAATGGGAAAAAAAAGACAAACACTAATGAAAAGAGAGTTGGAGCAGCTGTATCAATATCAAAACAAAGCAGACTTCAGAACAAGGAATATTATTAAGGATAAAGAGGAACTTTATATAATGATAATCCATTCTCCAAGATGACAAAACTGCCCTAAATGGACCTAACAACAGAGGTTCAAATTACATGAAGCAAAACACCATGAAACTGAAAGAAGAAACAGACCAATCTACAATTGTAGTTGGAGACTTCAATATTCCTCTCACAGGAATCAACAGAACAAGTAAACAGAAAATCAGTAAGAATATAGGGCTGAACAACACTATTGATCAAATTGACCTAAAGCAGAATACACATTGTTTACAAGTGTACATTCCTTAAGAGAGACCATATTCAAACCTTAACAAATTTAAAAGAATAGGAATCATACAGAGTATATTCTCAGACCATAATGGAATCAAACTAGAAATCGGTAACAAAGATTTCTATTAAACTCCAAAATATTTGGAAATAAACAATACACTTCTAAATTACGCATGAGTCAAAGACAAAATCTTAATATTTTGAACTAAATGAAAATAGAATTACAGTATATCAAAATTTGTTGCAAGCAACTAAAGCATTGTTTAGAGAGAAGTCTGTAGCATTAAATGCTTATGAGGGAAGAAGAAAGGTTTTCAATCAATGCTCTAAGTTTTCATTTTGTAAAACTAGAGAATAGCAAATTCAACCCAACATAAGCAACAGGAAGGAAATAATTAAGAGCAGAAATCAGTAAAATTGCAAACCAAAGAAACGAAGCCATGAGAAAAGCATTTTCAAACAGAATCTGACAAAATTCATTACCACAGA
Source organism: Macaca fascicularis (assembly GCF_037993035.2). Classification (NCBI taxonomy): domain Eukaryota; kingdom Metazoa; phylum Chordata; class Mammalia; order Primates; family Cercopithecidae; genus Macaca; species Macaca fascicularis. Next base: position 64,899,131 of record NC_088378.1, read on the forward strand.
TCCACATTTTCATAAAGAAAATGACTAAAACAAGTTCTTCAGATAGAAGCAAAATGATTCTGCATGAAAACACAGAGAAACTGTGTTCGGAATTGGTGGGTTCTTGGTCTCGCTGACTTCAAGAAAGCAGCCGCGGACCCTTGCTGTGAGTGTTACAGTTCTTAAAGATGGTGTGTCCGGAGTTTATTCCTTCTTCCCTGTGGGTTCGTGGTTTCGCTGGCTTCAGGAGTGAAGCTGCAGACCTTCCCAGTGAGTGTTACAGCTCATAAATGCAGCGTGGACCCAAACAGTTAGCAGCAGCAAGATTTATTGCAAAGAGCCAAAGAACAAAACTTCCACAGCCTGCAACCTGAGCCAGCTGCCATTTCTGGCTCGGGCAGCCTGCTTTTATTCCCTTATCTGACCCCACCCACATCCCACTGACTGCTCCATTTTACAGAGAGCTGATTGGTCTATTTTACAGAGAGCTCATAGGTCCGTTTTGACAGAGTGTTCATAGGTGCATTTACAATCCTTGAGCTGGACACAGAGTGCCAGACGGAAAAGTTCTCCAAGTCCCCACTAGGTTAGCTAGACAGAGAGTTACCTAAATACAGAGTACCAATTGGTGTATTTACAATCCTTGAGCTAGACACAGTGTGCTTGCTAGACAGAAAAGTTCTCCAAGTCCCCACTAGGTTAGCTAGATACAGAGTAACAATTGGTGTATTTACAAACATTGAGCTAGACACAGAGTACTGATTGGTGTATTTACAAACCCTGAGCTAGACACAGAGTGCTGATTGGTGGCTTTACATCCCTTAGCTAGACATAAAAGTTCCCCAAGTCCCCACCAGATTCAGGAGCCCAGCTGGCCTCACCCAGTGGATCCCGCACCTGGGCTGCAGGCGGAATTGCCTGCCAGTCCTGCACCGTGCACCGGTACTCCTCAGCCCTTGGGTGGGTGATAGGACTGGGCGTCACAGAGCAGGGGGCAGCGCCCGTCCGGGAGGCTTGGGCCGCGCGGGAGCCCAAAGCAGAGAAGCGGGGGCTTGGGCATGGCGGGGGCAGGTCCTGAGCCCTGCTCCGCGGGGAGGCAGCTGAGGCCCAGCAAGAATTTGAGCCCAGCGCCGGAAGTGCTGAGGGACCTGGAGCAACCGCCGCAGCTGCTGGCCCGGTTGCTAAGCCCCTCACTACCCGGGCCTGGCAGCGCGGGCTGGTCGCTCCGAGTGTGGGGACCCACCGAGCCCGCGCCCACCAGAACTCACGCTGGCCCGCGAGTGCCGCGCACAGCCCCACTTCCGGCCCACGCCTCTCCCTCCACACCTCCTCGCAAGTAGAGGGAACCGGCTGCGGCCTCGGCAGCCCAGAAAGGGGCTCCCACATGTAGTGGTGGGCTGAAGGGCTCCTCAAGCGCCGCCAGAGTGAATACCAAGGCAGAGGAGGCGCCCAGAGTGAGGGCTGCTAGTACATTGTCACCCCTCAATACAGAGTATTAGTTTCCACTTGCCGCTGTAATAAATGGCCACAAACATCATAGTTTAAAACAATGTGTATTATCTTACAGCTCTGGAGATGGGAATTCTGACATGGGTCCCACTGAGCTTAAAATCTGTGTCCACAGGGCTGCATTCCCTTCTGGAGACTCCAGGGGATAGTCTGTTTCTTGACTTTACCGGGTCTAGAGGTCTCCTGTGTTCCCTTGATCAAGGTCCTGTCCGCCATCTTTAAAGCCAGCAATGCTGAGCTGAGGCCTTCTGGCACTGCCATCTCTCCTTCTCCTCTCCTGCCTCTGTCTTCCACAGTTAAGGCTTCTAGTGATGATTAATTGGGCCAGCCCAGGATAATCCCTCTAAACTGATGAGCAGCCTTAGTTCCTCCTGGAACCTTTATTCCCCCTAACATATTCACAGTTTCCAGAGATTAGAATGAGACGTCTTTGTGGGGGCAATTGTTCTATCACACACAGAAAGAAACGAAGAATAAGAGAAAGGATGACTATGCGGGTAAATCTAAAAGAATGCTGGCTGTCAATAATGACTGATACTTTGTGAGGTCTTATATATATTTAGAATTAAATCCTGCACAAAAGGCAGGATTGAAAGTAAATAGAGTCAGACTTTTTAGGGTGTGTGCGTTGTCCAGGAATAGATGTGCAACTTTATATTCGAGTCTAATAAGGCAGTGCTATTGTAATCTCTGGGCCCTTGGATAACCAGTAAAGGAGTGTATAACTTAATACACTCCTTTATTGATAGCTGATAGACGTGGGACATGGAATATTTTTGTTTTTTGTTTTCTCTGTTGCCCAGGCTGGAGTGCAGTTGCATGATCATAGCTCACGGCAGCCTCAAACTTCTGGCCTCAAGCAATCTTTCCATCTCAACCTCCAAAGTAGCTGGACTACAGGTACGTGCCACCACACCCAGCTAATTTTTTTTTTTAAATAGAGATGGGTATCGCTGCATTATCCAGGCTGGTCTCGAACTCCTGGGCTCAAGCGATCCTCTCACCTTGGCCTCCCAAAGTGCTAGGATTATAGGCATGAGCCACTGCACCCAGCCAGGAATAATTTTTAAACACATAAATAATCCAAAAGATGGGCAAGAAAGGAGAAGAAAAGGAATATAAAACAAGTGAGATAAATAGAAAACAAATTTTAAGATGACAGATCTAAGTTCCAGGAGTGTTATTTGAGAAATCCATAGCTCAGAAATTTAAGGTGAGTTGCCTGCAATCACAGGGCTTATTAGTGGATGAGAGCAGACAGCAATTCTGAATCCCAGCCTCTCTCAAAAGCTCATTGTGCCCAACCCCCAGCCGCCTCTAGGGTGCTCCCTGAGCTCCTCCACGGTCACCTGGGCTCTCCTGGTAATGGCCCCCCTTTGCTGCCAAGGCACCCACACCTCCTGGATCAGTTTCAGCTTGATGGGAAGCTCTTTGTTTCTATAACTGCATGTTGTGGTCATGTACAGGTGTGTCTGCTAAGATTTATGACCATAAGCAAACGTCTGTTGCTGAGCCCTTCTGTAGTAGCAGCTGAGGTGCTGCTTGGTGCAGCAGGGGCGCCCGGGGAACGCATCTCACAGAACAGTAAATTACACACCTGAAGTGAAAGAACCGTTCCCAGGCACAGACAGATCCATTTTGCACTCAGAAGCATCCCACGCACAGCCGTGAATACTTGCATTAGTGCCAATTAATGTAAGGTGGTACCAATTCAGAGAGGCCCTGAATTTGCTCTAGGGGATAAAAGTGGAGGTGGGGGAGGCGAGGAAGGAGGAATGAAAAAGAGAGTTTTCCATGCTAAATGGAAGCATCTCTAGGAGAGTCCAGCAGCTGGATGACTTGGTTAAGAAGGAGTGACCCGCCCACTTTCTTCCATTAGACATTTTACTTTCCCCAGCTAAACCACAACAACAAACAGAAAAGAAGCAGACAAGGAATGGTTTAGACGCAGGATCACTGATGTTGTGGGAAGGAGCTCCGTGAATCAGGACCTCTCACCACGCATGCTTCATGGGGCTCAGAGCATTTCAGCCCAAATGAGAGTTAGGCAGCAGCTAAAAATTCCAACACTGCCTTCCCCTCCCACCCATATCCAGGCCCACGTGTGGGGTGAGGCAATTCAGGTATGGTATTACAAACAAGCCCCTCATAACTCTTCATTTTTAAAATCATAATATGCTTGATTTTTATGTTTTCAACAGTCTTCATACTCTGTCTTTAGTAGGACCTTCCCACCGCCTTGATAACCTTCACTGTGCTTCAATTTATTGTGTTTTTAGATGAAATTCATGACCATTGGTGCCTTTGCTACCACAGAAAATGAGACATAAAGGAGTAGGCCACACCCACCTGAGCTTTCGCTCCCCTCACACCATCCTGGCCACTGGAGAGATTTGCTGTTCAATTCAACAATGCATGTTGAAACCTGTGCTGTCCCAGACTCTGCTGGGAGTTGAGACTACGAAGATGACTAAGACCCGGCCCCAATTCTCAAGCAGCTCTAGGTGCAGGAAGGGAGAAACACCTGTAAGCGGACTCGGCAGCGTTAAGGAAGTTACAACTCCCGGAGGGCTACCGCATTCAGAGACGTCTGACCACCGCTAACAACTCATCCCTGGAGGTGAGCACATTTTCCTATGAAAAAAAAAGTCATCCAAATGGAATCACATCAAGTTAAAAAGCTTCTCCACAGCAAAGGAAACAATGAACAAAGTAAAGAGACAACCCACACAATGGGAGAAAATGTCTGCAAATTATCCATCTGACAAGGGATTAATAACCAGAATATACAAGGAGCTGAAACAGCTCTACAGGAAAATATCTAATCATCCAATTTAAAAATTGGCAAAAGATCTAAATAGACATCTCCCAAAAGAAGACATACAAATGGCAAACAGGCATGTGAAAAGGTGCTCAACATTACTGATCATCAGAGAAATTCAAATCACAATGAGATGTCACCCCTGTTAAAATGGCTTTTATCCAGAAGACAGGCAATAACAAATGTTGGCGAGGATGTGGAGAAAAGGGAACCCTCCTACATTGTTGGTGGAAATGTAAATTAGAGCCACTATATGGAGAACTGTTTGGAGGTTCCTCAAAAAACTAAAGGTAGAGCTATCATATGATCCAGCAATCCCACTGCTGGGTACATACCCACAAGAAAGGAAATCAGTAATATCTGCACTCCCATGTTTATTGCAGCACTATTCACAAGAGCCAATATTTGGAAGCAACTCAAGTGTCCATCAACAAATGAGTGGATAAAGAAAATGTGGTACATGTGCACAATGGAGTACTATTCAGCCATAGAAAAGAATGAGATCCTGTCATTTGCAACATGGTGGAACTGGAGATCATTATGTTAAGTGAAATAAAACAGGCACGGAAAGACAAACTTCATGTGTTCTCATTTCTGGGAGCTAAAAATTAAAACAGTTGAATTCATGAAGATAGAGTAGAAGGATGGTTACCAGAGGCGGGGAAGGGTAATATGGGGGTGAGGGGAAGGGAGGGTGGTTAATGGATACAAAAAAGTAGTTAGAAAGAATAAGATCTAGTATTTGATAGCATAACAGGGTAACTATAGTCAATAATTTTAATTGTAGATTTTAAAATAACTAAGATGGCATAGTTGGATTGTTTGTAACACAAAGGATAAATGCTTGAGGTGATCAGTACCTCATTTACCCTCATATACAGGTGTATAATGATACATTATACTGCCTGGGAGAAGATCAATTTGCAGAACTGTTTTGCAGTTTCTTAAAAGGTAGATATACATTTACCATGTGGCCCAGCAATTCCCCTAGGTTTTTACCCAACAGAAATGAAAACTTATAGCCACACAAACACCTATAGTTAAGTGTTTATAGCAGCTGTGTTCACTGTAGCTCAAACTGGAAACAAGTCAAATGTTCAGCAATCATTAATAAGTCAAATTGTGGTACATTCATAAAATAATATTCATGAATGAAAAAGGAAGAAACTACTGATACAACACAACATAGATGAAAAAAGATACACAATTTCAAGAAAAACAGTTATTAAAGTGCATAAGCCTTTCTAGATTTGAAATATTTTTGGAATTCAAAAACTATATGAATATTTTAGAGTTTGTTCCTGAATGCTGAAACCAAGAAAGTTATTTTTTTGGTAACTAGAATAGTAACATAATGACAAATAATGCAGGTAAATTCAGTTGGATCATGGGCCAGCCCAGGTTTACTTTATGATTGATGTTATTGATATTATTTTTCTAAAAGCTATGATAGGCTCACAAGCTGATATGGTCATTTTAAGGAAGCCAGAGCAGTGCCTTCCTAATTATGTTACCTAATTAAGGGTTCCAGTCGTGAAGTGTCCAGGTTCTTGGTGTGTTGAACAAAGAATTGAATGACACACACAAACGAGCAGTGAAGAAGTGGATTTATTAGAGCAGAAAGCAGGGAAGGAGCAAAAGCAAAAGTACACTCCACAAGATGAGAGCGGGCTCTAGCAATTGGCTCAAGAGCCCTGGTAGTGAAGTCTTTGGAAGCTTAAGTACCCTCTATGTAAATGAAGGACTGGCTCACAGCCAACTAGAGGCTGAGGTAAATTGGCCCATGGCCAATCCAAGACTGATGTGGTTTGGCACCTTATGCAAAGGAAGGTTCTAGAATGAACCAGTCATTGGCTAGAGTGCAGATTTGGCCTGTGGTCAATCAGAGGCTGATATGGTTTGGCAACTTATGCAAATGAAGGTCCTGGAATGGGCCAATCATAGGTCAGTGTGGAGACTCTTCAGCTCCAGGGAGCCTGTCCAAGTCATCCTTATTCCCCTGCCTCAGTTACACAGATAAAATGAATTCATGTTATAGTATTAATATAATACTAATTCTGAGTATTTTAGAACTAACCCAAATTAGGACTGACTTCTAGGTCTTTGCCTCTGTAAATACATGTAATATCAATCACAGTAAAGTATCAAGGCATCAGAAGACCTTGACCAAAGACTTTTACCTCCCTTTTTTCTGTAATCAATAGTTTCAAGCAAAAGTCAACCCATACTACTGAAATATGATTTTTTCCCCAAATATCTGAATAGTCCTGGATTATTCAGCTGACACAGCCTACTTGGATTATTCAGATTACAGATACAGAGGATTTTCCATGGACTTGGCCTAGCAAGTATCCAGGTGGGGGGAGGGATGGGAGATTCTAGGTTTTTTTATTCTCCCTTTGTTTAGGGCTTTTAATTATTTGAGATGATATTGGACAGGTGACTCCCTGTACTTCAACTAAATCATAAAACAACAAACTAGTAAATTTCCCAAAAAAAGAGAGATTTTGAAGAAGTAAATATTCTGATGTGACTATTCTCCCATGTTGCAAGATCTAAGTATCTTTGGAAAATGGATTCATAGATCTTGGTGTAATTAGAATAAGAATAGTGGCAAATTTCTTTGCTCTCAAAAGAACCCCAAAAAGAATTCTGACCCAGTAATAGCAGAGGATTTTTCAGGGATCCCCAATAACATCAAGTCATTGCATTTAAAAAAAAAAGAATACGCAGGGTAACAGGAAACAACTAACTCCTGATTACAGGAGTTTTAGGCACATTTACAGCCTGGGGGCTTTGGGATTGAGAATAAGACCTTTAAAATCCCACCACATAAATAAAAAAACAAACGTTCATTTTTGTCTTATAACCTCACCTCATGTGACTGCCCACATATGAATTTGTTAGTGTTCAACCCTTGATAAGTCCCTAACTTCTTTTGTTTCAGTTTCCTCCACTATAGAAGATTTATAACAGATCAGTGTTTCTCAAATGTTAATAAGCATCACAGTCACCTGGGAGGTTGTATAAAATGCACACTCCCGGGTTTCCACCCAGGTAACCGGATTTATTAGTTTAAGGATGGAGCCCAGAAATCGTTCTTTTATGCTGTCTCCTTAGGTGATGATCTGAAACACACTCAACCAAATGATATTTGATATTTATCCCAGCTCTAACAGTTTATGATAAGCCATTTAAAAGTGAGGCTAGAGTTGGAGGTAGTATCACTAAAGCTATCAAGACTTGAATGAGAAGAAAACAAAGAAATAAAAGTTTCAGGAAAAGGTCTTTGGGGCCATAGCTAGAAATATTCTGATTAATTTTTCATCGCTACATTTAAACAACTAGACAACTTAAAAATACATTACTTTAAGTGTCATCATATCCATTCTTCACAAGTGAAAGATTTACTTTTAAACAGAAAATCTACATTTAACCATAGGGATGAAAACAACACCTTTTCCACAGATGATTTCCTGGAAAATGTGCATTTTTTTACATTAGATATTTAACATAGAATAAAATACCAGGACCAACGTTTAAAATACGTGGAAGCTGAGCATGTTGGCTCATGCCTGTAATCCCAACAACTCAGGAGGCTGAAGCAGAAAGATCACTAGAGCCCAGGAGCTCAAGGCTTCAGTGAGCTATGATTGTGCCACTGCACTCCGGCCTGGGCAACAGAATGAGATCTGCCTGTCTTAAAGAAAGAGATAGAAGAGAGAAGAGAGAAAGAGAGAGAGAAAGAAAGAAAAAGAAAGAAAGGAGAGAGAGAAAGGGAGGGAAGGAAGGAGGAAGGAAGGAAGGGAGGGAGGGAGGGAGAGAAAAGAAGGTTGGAGGGAGGGAGAGAAAAGAAGGTTACAGTGTGGTTTAAGAGTACCAGGAATTGCACTGATCATCTCCAGTATCCAGAGAGACTACCCAGACTTACTGAAACTTGAAATTCCACAATGGAAGTTCTATCCCTTTCTTTTTAATGCATGCCCATGACTCTAGCTGAGTTTTTAAAGTCCATGAGAAAGGTAATCCATTAAACCTGGGGTGGTAATAAGTGGCTCCTAAACACCCATTTCCCCAGGCCCCATCCATGTAGACATTGATAACTGATCACAGCACTCTTTCCTCTAAGCCAAGACGAGGCTTCAATTCAGTGCTCAGGGCAGCCCCTTTCATTTGTCTGGAGTTGCCCTAAATTTTATGTCACTTACAATATTCAACAAGCATTTATTGTTGTCGACTATGTGCCAAGCAGAACGCTCAGATGATTCCCTGAGAAGAGAATAAGGAAGAGTAGAAATATATACCAAAAGGCACCAATGACAAGCTTTGTCCTACTTTTTTGTCCTCTAGTGTTGCCAAGAGTTGGCCAGGGTTAAGATGCAGCTTGTACCCATTTTTGGTAGAAAAACAAATACATAAATTCTACTACAGCCACAGAGTGAAATAACACCCAGCAGTAAAAACTCACTACAGCTACTTGCTACAAAATGAATGAATCTTAGAACACGATGAAAGATTGAAATAAAAAACTGAAAAGAAAAAAGAGTTAGTCCCAGAAGACCCCGTGAGGAACGTATAGGGAAGGGCAAAGAAAAACAGAAGTCACTTTCAATGTTCTATTAATTGGGTTGCATGGTGAATCTTCAGATATCCATTATTTTACAATAAATAAAAGCTGTGTATGGATCAATAATGAGAATGTGCCATAAAGCCGGGATTGTGGCTAATCGAATCCCCTCCCCCTGCCACCCCACCGTCCACCTCACCCCCACTGAGGTCCATTCTTGGGGAGAAAAGACATATTGTAGCAACTTTGTTAAGCAAGCCAGACTAAGGATCATAAAAGCTACTGCCTACATGCTCCTTGAACCAAACCTCAGGAATCCACCTCACCACAAGAATTTATAAGATAGACTCTTACAGACATGGGGCATTGCAGAAAGGGCCATGCATGAAGTTCAAGTTACTGGTATGAAAAAAATCCTAGAAGCCAAAAAGTCTTCAGTCAATACGATGAAATAATTCATGTTACTCATATTTTCTTTACTTTTGAAAGGAAGTTTGGAATACCCTAAGGAGCACTTGAGTTCTGAAATTGCTAGAGTAAATAAAAGAAATGTTATATAACTCATTTCTAAAAGAACAAGAGAACTATATTAACAGATTGACAGTATTCATAGGTTAATTAGAAAACCCGTTGATGCTGTTAAGAAACTCGGCATATTTTAATTTAGATTGACGTTCTTCAAGATATAGGTAGAAGTGATGTTCATTCAATAATAGATGTCACAGAGTCTGTGAGCGACTGATTTCTGGAAAGATCTTACAGTCAAGTAATACATAAAATGTGTTCTGGATCATGACCATGTTTTCAAATCAAAGCTATGTCTTTGAAAAAGTATTCAGGACGTGAAATTGATGCACCCTTGAGATAAAAGAAAGGAGTTAAAAGAAAAATCTCATTAGACTGATTTGAAACTGGTTTAAAAAGGAATCATCTAACCAGGTTTGTACTGTGGCTACATTTTAAATATGGCCACTACAGCTGTTAAGGGGAGGGGTAGAAAAGTCCTCTTAATTATTTATTATGTTATCTATTAGACTGAATCCTAAAGAGTCAGATGAAAGAATAGATTCTTGGTGAGAGCAATGCAAACATTTCTCTACTGTCATTCAGAGGCCAAGTGATGGCTTTCAGAAATAGTTGGATTTTTTCTTAGAATGTTTATACCCATCACCTCACTGAGTCCTCACAAGCCTCTAAGATAAAAGCTCTTCTTTCCCACAATTTCAGATAAGGGTTAGAGAAATTAAGTAACTTGTTCTAAATCACACAGCTAGGGAGCTATGTGAGCAGCACATCTAAGACAGGAGCAGGTCTACCCAACCCAAAGCCTGCGTCTGCCATTATCAGGCCAACATGGTGCAGGGGCACCAGCAGCCTCCAGAGAGGGATTTCTGGATTGGATGACCTACTGGGCTGGTGAGGAGGAGAAACACTGGAGCACATGTTCAATATATAGACTCTTACTGGATTACTTGTTATCGCTGTGACCTCTGCCTTCAGCTGAGCCTGGTGTTCCCTCTGCTGGAGGGACTGGGTTGGGAAGGGTTCTTATTGCTTCCTAGGAAGACTGTCAACCAGTCCTCCAGTTTATGCTCCCACCTGCACCTCCACGAGGTTGCTGATGACACCAATTCCTGGGCTTCCTAGAAGCTGTGGCTCAGTTCAGCCTGTGGCTCGGTTTCCTCTTGACCAGCTTAGGCTGTAGGTTTTCCCTTCTGCAAAATCAGAGACCAATATCCATCTGACTTAGAGCCTCCCCATTGTTGTTACTTTTAGTGAGCATATCCTCCTACTCTCTTTGTCCTTGTAGGACTATGCCTTTTTAATTCCGTTTTTATCATTTTAATGCAATTTTCAGAAGAAGCAACAGTAAACATATTTGTTCAATGTACCATACTTACCTGGCTCTTTGAAACAAAAATATGTCCATGAACAAGAAAAATGTGCACTGAAGCCCTTATGCGAGCTAAGGGTTTTACAGAAAGTCTACTTTCAACATGCAAAACATTAACGCCCACAAGCTCTAATTGTAAACAGGTGAGTTGTGTCCTTACTGCAGACATTTTTGCAAATATGACCACCTACAATTATATGGTCTGTTTTCAAGCTTGAAGAAAGAACTGAGAAAAGCCAGCCCCAGCCATTATCAATTGTTCATGTCTCCAGTAACAAGACCATCATTTGCAGCATGAGTTGGACCATTTTTCACAAAGCTTAGCCACTGTTATTTTGGAGCAACCCTATGAAATGGTACAGCCTACTAAATTATACCACTGCCAGAGCTCTGGACACTTTGTAACTTCTAAATTTTGGAACTGTAAAATAGGGCAATAATATATCACTTGCAAAAGAATGGAGGTAATTTATTGCCATAGTCCTTTAACACCAAGATCAGATTAACCAATCCAGTTGTCTGGGTTGTGTTTCTGTAGCCCAATGGGAAAACTTAGCTGATTGCTGATATTAACTGGGCAGTTCCTTCACCTGACCTTGCTCCCCAGCATGGGCAATAAGACATTGGCAAGAAAAGGCTTGAGCAGACAATAACCACACAGCCTAATTTCCTGACTTTTCCCCCTTGCACACTAGAAAATACAAGTTATAACAAAGCGATTTTATAAGATGTCACTTCTATTGCTCACCCCTATTCTAGGACACCCTTGAGGAACCTTGCCCCGGGAGTATCCTAAGAGACTGTTTGTCAATTTACCATGTGATAATCCTTCCTTCATTTGGAATTATAAGTTCTACACTACATAATGTCCCAGATAAAATGTATATATTACAATAAAGAATAGGAATGAAGTGGGAACATGGCCTGTATATTTCTAACATCATGCTTTCTTGTCCTAAGATCTTGTACATGCTTGAGATTGGAGAAAGCCCACCTCTCAGATCCCCATAGAAAGAAGGAAAATCACAACAGATTTCATCACTGGCCATCGTCTCAGATATAAAAAAGAAGTAAAGATGCTCCACACCATATGTCATTAGAAAATTGCAAACTAAAACAACAATGAGACACCACTACATACTTACACACCAAGTACTGTCAAAGATGTGGGGCAACAGGAACGCTAATTCATTACTGGTGGGAATGCAAAATGGTACAGCTACTTTGGAAAACAGTTTGGCAGTTTCTTACTAAGATAAACATAATATTACCATGTGACCCAGCAATCGTGCTCCTTGGTATTTACCCAAATGAATTGAAACCTAATGTTTGCATAAAAACCTGCAACAGATATTTATAGCAGCTTTATTCACAATTGCCAAAACTTGGAAGCAACCAAGATGTCCTTCAGTAGGTGAGTGGATAAATAAACTGTTGTCCATCCAGATGGTAAGATATTATTCAGCACTAAAAAAAAATGCACAATCAAGCCATGAAAAGACATGGAGGAAACCTAAATGCGTATTACTAAGTGAAGAAGCCAATCTGAAAAGGCTACATACTGTATGATCTCTACTGTATGACATTTCTGGAAAAGACAAAATGATGGAGACAGTAAAAAGATCAGTGGTTGCTAGGGGTTGGGACTTGGAAGGGTGTTAAATAGGCAGAGCACAGAGGATTTTTAGGGCAGTGAACTACTTTGTATGATACTGTAATGGTGGATCCACGTCATCAAACGTTCATCAAAACCTATAGAATGTACAACACCAAGAGTGAAGCCTAATGTAAACCATGAACTCTGGATGACAATGATGTGTAAGAATTGTAACAAATGTGTCACTCTCGTGCAAGATATTGATAATAGGTAAGACTGTGCATGTGGGGGATATATGGGAACTGTACTTTTGCTCAATTTTCCTGTAAACCTGAAAATGTTCTACAAAAAATAAAGTATATTTTAAAATAAATAAATCTTAAATGAGTTCATCTCAACTGAGGGAAGCAGTAACCAGGTTACAGCCACAGAACTTGACCACATTTGTCAAGGAAGGGAGGGAGGGAAAGAGAGAAAGAGGGAAGAGAGAGGGGAGGATAAAGGTGGAGAAGAGAGGGAAAAAGAGAGAAGGGAAGGTGAGGGGAGGGGAGTGAAAGGAAGGAGGGATGGAAACCCCTCATTAATAGAGGGCTGAGAAACCAGGATGGATGATAACTGATTATTACTATAGTTGACCCCTTGAACAACATGGGTTTGAACTGTGCTGGTCCACTTATATGGGGATATTTTTCAATAAAAGTTACACCAAATGTGTCTACCTGTCCTGCCTCCACTTCCACCTCCTCCACCTCTTCCGCCTCTGCCACCCCAAGACAGCAGGACCAAGCCCTCCTCTGCCACCTCCTCAGCCTACTCAACATGAAGAAATGAGGATGAAGATCTTTATGATGATCCCCTTCCACTTAATGAATAGTAAATATATTTTCTCTTCCTTTTTTCTTATTAACACTTTCTCTCCTGTAGCTTATTTTATTGTAAGAATATAGTATATAATACACATAACATACAAGATATGTGTTCATCAACTGTTCATGTTATAGGGAAGGCTCCTGGTCAGTAGTAGGCTATTAGTAGGTAAGTTTTGGGGTAGTCAAAGTTACATTCAAATTTTTTACGGCATGGGGGATCAGCACCCCTAATCCCCACATTGTTCAAGGGTCAACTGTGTATTAGTTTTCTGTTGCTGCCTAACAAATTACCACAAATGTTGTGGCTTTAAACACCAGGCGTTTATTGTCTCACAGTTTCTGTGTGTCAGGAGCATGCCAATGCTTAGCTGGTTCCTCCACTCAGGGTCTCACAAGGTTGCAGTCAAGGTGTCAGCTGGGCTGCATTTCATCACAGGCTTAATGGGGAAAAATTTGCCTTCAAGCTCCCCAGGATTAATTTCCTTGCAGCTGTAGGACTCATAGCCACTTGCTTCTTCAAGGCCAGAAGTAAAGAGTGTCTCTGACATCAAGGAGGGTCCCAGTTCCTCTTTTAAGGGCTTTCACCTTTAATTCAGACCCACCCAGAACAGTCTTTTTGATTAACTCAAAATCAACTGATTAGGGACCTTAATGATACATCCATTTATCTTTGCCATACAACATCACATCATCACAGCAGCGGCATCCCGTTACCTTTGCCGTATTCTATTGGCCAGAAACAAACCACAGGTGCCACAAATACTCAAGGAGAGGCGATTATGAACAACTGTGACTCATTGGGAGTCACTTTAAAGTGTATCACCCACAATTACTCCATTTTTTTATTTTTATTTATTTATTTATTAAGATAGGGTCCCACTCTGTCACCCAAGCTGGAGTGCAGTGGTGTAATCATGGCTCACTGCAGCCTCCACCTCCCAGCTCAGGTGATGCTCCCACCTCAGCCTCCCAGGTAGCAGGGACTATAGGCACAGGCCACCACACCCAGCTAATTTTTTGAGATATGGGGTTTTGCCATATTGCTCAGGCTGGCCTCAAACTCCGGGGCTCAAGCAATCTGCCTGCCTCAGCCTCCCAAAGTGCTGGGACTACAGGTGTGAGCCACTGAATTAGTCCGTTCTCACACTGCTATAAAGACATACCTGAGACTGGGTAGTTTATAAAGGAAAGAGATTTAATTGACTCACTGTTAAACATGGCTTGGGAGGCCTCAGGAAACTTACAATTATGACAGGAAGCAAGAGAGAAGCAAAGGCATATCTTGCATGGTGGCAGGCGAGAGAACACAAATGAGTGAAGGAGGAAGAGCCCTTTATAAAACCATCAGATCTCATGGGAACTCACTCACTATCACAAGAACAGTATGGGGGACACTGCCCCCATGATCCAATCACCTCCTAACATGTCCTGCCCTTGACTAATGAGGATTATGGGGATTACAATTCCAGATGAGATTTGGGTAGGGACACAGAGCCAAACCATATCAGCCACCATGACTGGGCCATATTTTCTTAAAATAGAGTTGTTATGAAGGATTTTTAACTACATCCTTCTTGGGCTATTGATTCATTACCTTGTTGAACTATAAAAAGAATAGATTAAGTAATTTAGGGCCTGGCTGGGACAGGAGAGTCTCTCTTAATCTTTGGTCAAAAACTGCACTCAAATACATCCATTGGCCAGGCGTGGCAGCTCACGCCTATAATCCCAGCACTTTGGGAGGCCAAGGTGGGTAGATCACAAGGTCAGGAGTTTGAGGCCAGCCTGGCCAACATGGTGAAACCCTGTCTCTACTGAAAATACAAAAATTACCCAGGCGTGGTGGCAGCTGCATGTAATCCCAGCTACTCAGGAGGCTGAGGCAGGAGAATCGCTTGAACCCGGGAGGCAGAGGTTGCAGTGAGCTGAGATTGCACCATTGCACTCCAGCTTGGGCAACAGAGCAAAATCCTGTCTTTAAAAAAAAAAAAAAAAAATCATTAGGGGTAAAGGTGCAAGAAGTAGTAGCCCCTCTGGCAGTGTTTTGACTGTCAGTTACACAAACCAGTGATTTATGAGATGAAAAGGACACCATGTTTATGAGATGAAAAGGAGCAATATTTTGAAAATGAATCATGCACCTTTCTTCTTGCCTTCCCTAACCTGCTCCATCTGAGGCATTTCTCGGCCTGCAGGATGGCTAGGATTTGATACCAAAAGAATGCCAGAGAAAGATCTTAGCTTTGATACACAGGCAAAATAAAATTTTCAGCAAGGAAATAACTTTAGAGTATAGGCCATTCCCTTCGGATGGTATTATCTGTATTCTTTCACTTTCCCTGTTGGACGTCAAGGGCCAGTTTGGCAGAATGGGCCATGAAGAGGCCTTGGACTGAGAGAGAATGTCTGGTGTAGGAACCCTGGCAGCAGCAGGAGGTGGCCCCACAGCAAAGGCTGGAGGAGCTGGAGGCTGCAGGCTGGATGGAGGATGTAGCTGAGAGCAGCAGGAATCAAGGGAGCCGAGCCAGTCAGAGAGTTTCACAGGCTCTGACCAAGCTCAGCCAGGACGAAGTGATGTTACCCCCCTGCAGATGTCACTGGGAATAGCAGGGGCAAACTGCTGCCAGCTGAGCTGGGGCCATAGCTGTTGCACCAGAGGAAGCAAAAACACTGATTCCTAAGACCCCTACCCCTTCTAGCAGCTCCGAGATAGCATAAGCTGTGCCCCTCCAACCCGTGTACCTGCACACCAGCTTCAGGCAAAGGGGAGGCTGAGAAACTGACCACATGTGAAGAATGCTCCCATTTCTATTTTTAAAATAAGTTCATGAAACAATATTATATATTTTATATTAGAATAAATCTACATATATACATTCCTAGAAGTGGGTCTAGATGTATACAGACCAGACTCTGTGGGAATGGGGCTGGACTGAGAACAGGATGGGAGAGCAACTTTACCAAATATAAATTTCTGAATTATGTGTATAATTAAAACTTAACTCACAAAATAATCATTTGGGAAATTAGTTTAAAAATACATATTCTTTGGCCCTACCCTGAACCTTCAGAATCAAACTGTACTAGGTGGAGGACCGGGATTCTGCACTGTTTATAGGTAGCTCAGGGGCCTATTAACGTGAGCTACTGATGTAAAGAGACAGACATCTCATCTGCAGACCCGCATTTTGGAACTGCTGCAGAAGATTCTGTTTGTTCCAACACTGATTTACTAAACTTTGTCAACAACAGGTATGAGGTTTGGGTCCTATCTGAACGATTTCCTGATCTGTCAAAGCAGATAAACAGCAAAGTTTAACTCGAAGTGTGAAGGCATTCTCTACATAGAATGTGAACTCCATGAGGACAGGGATTTCGTCTGTTTTACAGTTGACTGAATGAATGAATGAATGATGAGCCTACAAACCTGTTCACATCCCCAACAACAAGTGAAATAGTCATGCGTAACAGGATGTCTGCCATGGCCTCAAAATTTAAGGGATTTATTTCCTTCCCTATTCTCTCTGCTCCAATACATCTCAATAGGAGAAATCAAATTGCTTCTGCCCTCTAAAGTAGCCGAGTCTCTGAGCAGCCTTGCTTCCCTCCAACGCTAACCTGGCACTCTGCCACATGCACCACAAAGAGACATAAACCGGACTCCAAAAATCCTTGCAAAGCCACATTTTTACTGATGACTCTAAAAGAGTCCCCAAAGGGAGACATACAAGAAGCAAAACCTCCCCCAAACCCCATTCCCCTATTTCTCCTCTAGGAGTCTTGGCAACACATAGCAGCTGCCACCAACACCTCCCCTGTCCCCTAGCTTGCCGGCCTGTGCTCACCCCCCAATGCCCCCTCCTCCTCTGCTGCCCCAGCTCCTCCTCTGGCCTTTTTGATCTCTTCCACTTTTCAGAGAGTAGTGATCTCACACCCTCTTAAATGACTGGATAGTAATGGATTCACACTCTTCACAAAACTAATGCCAGCAGCACCCTAGAGTTCTGTCTTTCTCCACTTCTCAGATCAACAGAGGGGGTCCAGAGCATGATAAGAAAGAACCTTCTCAAAGGCAAGAGAGGTGCATGGGCTACGAATCTAGGAAGTGGAGAGTTTATCCCTGCAGTCCGTCAAACCCAAAACAAGACTGAGAATCTACCTCATATATTATTATGAAACAGGCTTCCCATGAGATGATCTTGTCCAATTCTGCAGTTGGGTAAGTGTTCTGACCGTGTTTGAGGAAGGCTGGGCTAACCTGTGATATTCAGGAGGCTAGGTGTATTAAATGCATTTTCAACATATTTTCAACTTATGGCAGGTTTATCGGGACATAGCCCCATCGTAAGTCATGGACCATCTGTATGTGCAGATTAGGTGCTAGATAAATATTTGCTAATTTCCAAAAAAGCTTCAGGTAACACGTCTGCCTTTTCCAAAAAGAATATGCCTGGGGAGTAAAAAAGCAACCAAGTCATCTCTGAATACAAAGGACAACTGTGTATGTAAATATATGATAGGAATAGTCATTCAAACATGAAATTGATCCTGGAGGACTCATAAAATAAACTGTAGGCGATCTGAACATCTCCCGTGGATTAGCAGCCAATTAATTCTACTGACACTGTACAAGGAATGGTTTCTATTAGAGTAGGCTTTGAAAGGAGGCCGTGGCAAGTCATTGCCCGTTATCCCCCTTCCTAATGTGAAAAGTGTGTCTGGCTACTGGACCA
Organism: Macaca fascicularis; assembly: GCF_037993035.2. Classification (NCBI taxonomy): domain Eukaryota; kingdom Metazoa; phylum Chordata; class Mammalia; order Primates; family Cercopithecidae; genus Macaca; species Macaca fascicularis. The sequence goes on from NC_088378.1 coordinate 64,917,100, forward strand.
GATTTGTATCCGTGACTATGCCCTGCCGGATGGATAAACCCCAGCGGGATGAGATTATGCCTGAGGACTCCATATTCAGGGAATGCCTTTTCCCTCTGGTCCCCAAAATACCTGAGAAAGAGCTATCGCAGGAGGAGGAAGAGGAGGAGGAGGAGGAGATCAGTATGACATAAAGGAAGAACTTAGCAGGGGTTTTAGGCTCATTAGTACCGAATGGTGCAAAATCGTCCAGTGCAAGAAAGTAGGTCACTGAGAAAGAGAGACTCCCGGAGAAAATCATACGTGCTCTTCACCCTGACACAGCGATTCCTGGGAGTCGAGTGAAATGCCTTGTTGTTGTTGTTGTTGCACCACATACACTCTCTGAAATGCAAATCGGCAGCAAATCGCCTCACAGGCCGGCAAGAGCAGCGAGAACTCTCAGCCTCCGAGCCCTGTCAAGTGCGGTTCACGCAGAGCAAAATTAATGCTGTAAACGAGAGGCAAAGTTCACTTATGAGCAACTCTCTAATGGGCAATTACCTCTTCTCTTTGCTTTCATTCCTTTTTCCTTTTTTTTTTTTTTCCCCTAGTGTTAAGGTATAGTAGGCAATAGAGGATATGAAGGAGACTGCAGTTTTATTTAGTCTGGCTAAGAAGGCAGCTTTTATGCATTTTCTGAGGTGTGTATAATTACAGGTGCAGTTAATGTGCTTAAGAGCTTAGGGGAAGCAATTGTATATGAAAGATAACTTCCTAACAGACAGCTTTATTACAGCTGGGCCCCGCAGCCTCTCGGCTCCGGAATTATGCACACTTCTCCACACTTCCCGTCCCTCTTGTCCTAGTGGGGCTTAGCCCTGGAAAGATGTGTCACCTGTGGAAATATGTCAGCGAGGCCTCAAGAGTCACACATATGCTTAATACACATCCTCAAATCTCTCAGAGCTCCCTGAAAAAGAGAAGCCCAGAAAAGGGCAGGCCAGGACCAAAGATCCTAACCACCCACACCTGACCGAAAAGGGCCACAGGCAACCATATGGAAGCCTCTTAAGAACCCAGATGGGAAGCTCCATTTGGGCCATTTTCAAATGAAGATGTGATTGGAGTTGTAGGACAGCATTCCATCTTAGCTTTGGCACGGAGCCCACTGAATTAGGTACCACTCAGCACCCTACGAAAGTCCCACCCAGGGCAATCGCCAACGACCCATTCTTGACTTAAAAATGCCCCTTCCCTGAAGGATCAGGTGACCAGGTGAGGAACCTGTGCTCTGCCAGGGCGACTGGCCCACACCGGGAACAGAATCAAGACTATCGTTACAGAAAATGCAGTGTGGCTCAGTGCTTTCATGGGGCTGGATCAGGGATCAAACTCAGGGGAAGAAGAAACTAGAAGGACATGAAGAGCCAGGAAGGGTGAAAGGGAAAACATGAGAGAGGAGAAGCAACAGACCGGCACAGAGTCGCCTCTCTCTATCCCTCTGTGTCCCTCTCTGTCTCTGTCTCTCTATGTCTCTTTGTCCCTCTCTCTCTCTCTGTTTATACCCTGCATTTTCCAGGGTTTTCTTACAACCATCCTCTTCAACTTCCTGGAGAAACAGAATCCATTCCAGAACTTACTCTCTGTCTCTCTCTGTCCCTCTCTGTCCCTCTCTGTCCCTCGCTGTCTCTGTGTCCGTCTGTGTCTCTCTGTTTTTCTGTTTCTCTATCTCTTTCTGTTCCTGTCTCTTTTTGTCCTCCTCTATCTGTCATCTCACTCCATCTCTGTCTCTTTATATCTCTGTCTCTGTTTCTCTATCTCTGTCTCTCTCTGTCTCCATGTGTGTGTCTCTTTCTCTCCCCGCCCCCCGCCCGCCCACACACACACACAGAGGGGATGGGGGGAGAGAGAGAGAGAGAGATTGAGATTGAGATTTGCCACAACCACATAACCGGGACTAAGACACAGATGCAGAGGACGATGCACTGCGAGACTCAAGACATGAAGACCCCAGGGAAAGCTGTAACTCCAACCATCCTTTACCCCTCAAAGGCTGAGACACAGACTGCTGTTTTATCATTTTGTTTTTATGTCAGAGTTTTGTATTTTTGTGAATGTAAGCACAATTCATGATATCATCTCCTGGTACTTACTACATGTTCTGCCTGAAACAGAGCTAAGAACACCACGTCCCTGTCCACATGAGTTGTTAATGGGAAAAGCCACGGGCCAAGGCCTAGACTACATGTGACAGTTTATAGCCTGCATTTTCCAGGGTTTTCTTACAACTATCCTCTTCAACTTCCTGGAGAAACAGAGTCCATTCCAGAACTTATCTTCTGAGCCTTTTGCCTCATTCCTCGCTCACCTAAGCCCCATTCACATGGCTTTTTATCTGGATCCCTCCTCTCAAAAAATATTTGTTTTCAAGGAGAATCCAACACTTCCATCCTTCAATACCAGCAGCCCGTGCCAGGTTTTTCTCTCCCAAATACTGTGTTGGGTAAGCGTTATAAAAATGATCTGGGATGGTGCTGGTCACATTGCTTCACGCCATGCCACACAGGCACCAGTGACTACTGTCTTTCTGCTTTTCTATTTGAGCCTGCTCCTTTCACCCCGGTGTCACCTCACAGTCCACAGTAGCTGCCAGACCTCACCGAACATGTCCACTTGGAAAGGCTACAGAGGGCCTCTCCCAGCTGAGTGGCTGTCATTATAGGGCCTCCTGGAAACCACCACTCAGCACCTCGTTTCCATATCTCAGTCAGCCTAGTCACCTCCTCATATCTTACCACAAGGGAAACCAAACAATCCAGCCTTTTACTGAGCCTCAGTACTCCATGTCAAATGAGGGTGCTGCTATGAAGGAAGAAGAGAACATTGGATATCAGAAAGCAATTGATAAAATTATGTTTTATGTAAAACCGAAATGAAAAACTTTTCATTCATTCCACAAACGTATTGAATGTCAGCTCAGCACCAGCCCTCTTCTGCAGGGTCCATACCCAGCCCTCTGGGGACGCTCTCATTTTTCGCTGATAGATGCTGGTCATATAGTTCATTCCAGGCAGCCCTGCTGTGGTGACACCTGGCAGGGGCAGCCACACCTCACACCTCGATGACCTCTTGGCATACATTCAGTTCCTACGTCCCCAGACTTCAGGGAACATGTGTCAAGCCCTCTGAATAATTCTCCAGAATCATCTCCCAACATAACTTGTAGATGTTCCCCATGGCAGGTGTGGGGAGTGGACCCAGCACACTGATATTCTCTCGACAGACACCGTCACCATCAGCCTCTGGCCTCTGGGGTGGGTTTGTACTATATTCTCCAGAATTCTCTTCCATGTATGGTTCTAGGCTAGTGTGGCCACGGAGACATTTTGCACAAGATCTGGAAGATGGGCATGGAACTGCAGCCGTGGCTTTGATGTCCTGAAGGCAGACTGGCTGCTGGCTTATCTGCTGTCTCTCCTCTTTGCCACATCCACACGTCCACCCTCTCCAGCTCCTATCATATCTGCTCAGCCTCTCTGGGTCCTGCACCAACTGGGTGCAGCCCCCAGGCCTGCAGCCCTGCAGGCCCCCACAGCACTGAGTTGATGCCAGTCAGAGTCAGGGGCTGATCCTCACAGGTTTCAATTGTCCTTGTGCGTCCCAGCTCATCTCACAGGTTTCATTTTCTCCCCGCTCTCATTCACCTGCAATGTCCCTTCTCACTGCTCGGCTGCCGGGTCCTCAGCTAGCTCCAGCTCAGCAGCAGGTGCAGAGGAGCAGCCCACGTGGGTGCCTGGGCTCCTACGGCTGCATCACATCTGACCCTGTGACACCGCCCATCACCCACAGTGGTTACGCTTCTCCGGCCAAACCCGGACGCCTCCTGTCTGACCCTGTAATGTCGCCCATCACCCTCAACAGTTACGCTTCTCCGGCCAAACCCGGACGCCTCCTGATGAATTTTCCACTTCTCTTACAGGACCTCACGCAGGTGAGCACTGGGCTGGTGCTGGCGGCAACTACATTTCCACACTCCCCTTTGCAAGGCCTCCCTGGGTGATCTAGCACCTCACTTCAGAATGAGGTTACACGTGACAACTAATGCTTGTTCTCAGGCTTTGGGGCTTTGTGACTTTCAGCTGAAAGTCATTGCCCAGAAGGATTGTGTTTAACATGCTGTCATATGTGATAGATAGATAGACAGACAGGTAGATACATAGATAAATGATTGACAGATGATAGATAGATAGATAGATAGATAGATAGATAGATAGATAGATAGATAGATGATTGATTGAGTGATTGATAAATGTTAAAAATAAATATGCAGGCTGAGTGGGGTGGCTCCAACCTGTAATCTCAGTGCTTTGGGAGGCTGTGGTGGACAGATTACTTGAGCCCAGGAGTTTGAGACCAGCCTGGGTGACATCGTGAGGCCCCACCTCTACAAAAAATACAAAAATTAACCAACTATAGTCTCAGCTACTCTGGAGGCTGAGAGGGGAAGATCACTTGAGCCCAGGGTGGTTGAGGCTGCAGTGAGCCGTGATTGTGCTACTGCACTCCAGCCTGAGTGACAGAGTCTTGGAAAAAAGAAATAAACAAATAATTTTAATTAAAAATTAAAATAATAAAATAAATATGCAGAATTCCTCTATCATACCACCCTGAGAGCTCAGGCTATTGGGCTATATAAAAAAACAAACACTATAACAAGGTTTTTGCCACTGAGAACTTCTGTGGCTCTTATTTTATTAATGGAAGTATGAGAACCCACTTTATGTTAATCTCTCCATTACCTGGAGTAATATAATATTCAATATAAATATGTCCCAAATATGATTTGACTAAATTGGAAATATTATTATTAATATTGAAAAACAGAATTCATACTTGAAATGTTTTCTTATCCATATGTTACCTTACAGTTTTCGATTAAAAATCATGTTTAATAAACTTAAGTACTTTTATAGATAACAAAATGATTGCATCTTGTAGGAGGACATTGTTATTTAATTTTATATATCAGTTTAATTTTATTTTAAATAAATAAGATTCTGGTAGTAGAAGATTACATGGAATACTTCTTGTGTGTAAATTAACTAAGAATTTAAAGATTATCTTGACAAAAACATGCTCAAAAGCACAGCACTTCCCAAGTTGTGTTTTACAGAATGGAATACTAACAAGTGTTACTTAAAATAATAAAGAATATTTCTTTGGTCAAATAAGTTTTGAACACACTGAGTTAACAAAATTCAAACTGATTTCTTTACCTCAAGGTTCCTAGTGTCATATACAGGCATTCTTAAAATTCGTCAAGAAGTATGAAAAGAAGCAAGATTTTCCAACATTATTTGCTAACGGAACACTTTTTGTAAAATATTTTGGGAAACCAGTTGATATGGTTTGGTTGTGTCCCCACCCAAATCTTACCTTGAATTGCAATAATCCCCATGTCAAGAGTGGGGCCAGATAAGATAATTGAATCATGGGGGCAATTAACCCCATATTGTTTAGTGGTAGTGAATAAGTCACACGAGTTCTGATGGTTTTATAAAAAGGAGTTCCCCTGCACACGCTCTCTTGCCTGCTGCCATGTAAGATATCACTTTGGTCCTCCTTTTCTTCCATCATGATTGTGAGTTCTCCCCAGCCATGTGGAACTGTGAGTCTATTAAACCTCTTTCTTCTGTAAATTACCCAGTCTTGGGTACATCTTTATTAGCAGTGAGAGAATAGACTAATACACCAGTGTACTAAAGAACATACATTGGGAGAAGGACCTCTTCAAGGAGAACTACAAACCACTGTTCAATGAAATAAAAGAGGACACAAACAAATGGAAGAACATTCCATGCACATAAATAGGAAGAATCAGTATCTTGAAAATGGCCATTCTGCCCAAAGTAATTTATATATTCAATGCCATCCCCATTAAGCTAACAATGACTTTCTTCACAGAATTGGAAAAAACTACTTAAAAATTCATATGGAACCAAAAAAGAGCCCGCATCTCCAAGACAATCCTAAGCAAAAAGAACAAAGTTGGAGGCATCATGCTACCTGACTTCAAACTATACTACAAGGCTACAGCAACCAAAACAGATTGGTACTGGTACCAAAACAGAGATATAGACCAATGGAACAGAACAGAGCCCTCAGAAATAACACCACACATCTACAACCATCTGATCTTTGACAAACCTGACAAAAACAAGAAATAGGGAAAGGATTCCCTATTTAATAAATGGTGCTGGGAAAACTGGCTAGCCATATGTAGGAAGCTGAAACTGGATCCCCTCCTTACACCTTATATGAAAATTAATTCAAGATGGATTAGAGACTTAAACGTTAGACCTAAAACCATAAAAACCCTAGAAGAAAACCTAGGTAATGCCATTCAGGACGTAGGCATGGGCAAGGACTTCATGTCTAAACACCAAAAGCAATGGCAACAAAAGCCAACATTGACAAATGAGATCTAATTAAAGTAAAGAACTTCTGCACAGCAAAAGAAACTACCATCACAGTGAACAGGCAACATACAGAATGGGAGAAAATTTTTGCAATCTATTCATCTGACAAAGGGCTAATATCCAGAACCTACAAAGAACTCAAACAAATTTACAAGAGAAAAACAAACAGCCCCATCAAAAAGTGGGCGAATATGAACAGACACTTCTCAAAAGAAGACATTTATGCAGCCAACAGACACATGAAAAAATGCTCATCACCACTTGTCATCAAAGAAATGCAAATCAAAACCACAATAAGATACCATCTCACACCAGTTAGAATGGCGATCATTAAAAAGTCAGGAAACAACAGGTGCTGGAGAGGATGTGGAGAAATAGCAACACTTTTACACTGTTGATGGGACTGTAAACTAGTTAAACCATTATGGAAGACAGTGTGGCGATTCCTCAAGGATCTAGAACTAGAAATACCATTTGACCCAGCCATCCCATTACTGGGTATATACCCAAAGGATTATAAATCATGCTGCTATAAAGACAGATGCACACATATGTTTATTGCGGCACTATTCACAATAGCAAAGACTTGGAACCAACCCAAATGTCCACCAGTGACAGATTGGATTAAGAAAATGTGGCACAGCCTGTAATCCCAGCACTTTGGGAGGCCGAGGCAGGCGGATCACGAGGTCAGGAGATCGAGACCATCCTGGCTAACACGGTGAAACCCCGTCTCTACTAAAAATACAAAAAATTAGCCGGGCGTGGTGGTGGGCACCTGTAGTCCCAGCTACTCAGGAGGCTGAGGCAGGAGAATGGTGTGAACCCGTGAGAAGGAGCTTGCAGTGAGCCGAGATCACGCCACTGCACTCCAGCCTGGACGACAGAACGAGACTCCATCTCAATTTAAAAAACAAAAAGAAAAGAAAAGAAAAAAAGAAAAGAAAATGTGGCACATATACACCATGGAATACTATGCAGCCATAAAAAAGGATGAGTTCATGTCCTTTGTAGGACATGGATGCAGCCGGAAACCATCATTCTCAGCATACTATCGCAAGAACAGAAAACCAAACACCACATACTCTCTCTCATAGGTGGGAATTGAGCAATGAGAACACTTGGACACAGCAAGGGGAACCTCACACACCGGGCCTGTCGTGCAGTGCAGGAAGTGGGAAGGGATAGCATTAGGAGATATACCTAATGTAAGTGATGGGTTAATGGGTGCAGCACACCAACATGGCACATGTATACATATGTAACGAACCTGCACATCATGCGCATGTACCCTAGAACTTAAAGTATAATAAAAAATAATTAAATAAATAAATAAAAAAGAACACACATTGGGAAAATATCACAGGAAAATTATATAATATCTCAAACAACTTTTAAGTCAATAATGTACAACATTTAATTATATATTATATACATACTAAATATATATCACATATGATATAAATATATACAAATTTCAAGTTATATAATTGAAATTTATGTTACATATATTATACAAATTATATTTAGGTTTAACATATGCAAGCCATATATTATATTTGGCTTACATATCAAGTATATATTATATATATATATATATATATTTTTTTTTTTTTTTTTTTTTGAGACGGAGTCTCGCTCTGTCACCCAGGTTGAAGTGCAGTGGCCGGATCTCAGCTCACTGCAAGCTCCGCCTCCCGGGTTCACGCCATTCTCCTGCCTCAGCCTCCCAAGTAGCTAGGACTACAGGCGCCCACCACCTCGCCCGGCTAGTTTTTTTTTTTTTTGTATTTTTAGTAGAGACAGGGTTTCACCATGTTAGCCAGGATGGTCTCGATCTCCTGACCTCGTGATCCACCCGTCTCGGCCTCCCAAAGTGCTGGGATTACAGGCTTGAGCCACCGCGCCCGGCCTATATTGTTATACATTATATATAATAGTATGTATACACACACACACACAAATTTCAAGTTATATACTGGCTACATGTCTTGACTGTGTTCTATTGAAGTCATTATTTTATCATGACAACTCCATGTTATTACTCCCACAGACACAATGCCAATGATACTACAGCACATTCTAAAGTCAAACATAAAAGACTCATTTAGGAAATTTCACTTCTAATAATGTAATAATTTGTAGAGAGTTTACTGCCAATATTGTGATTTTGCACTTATTTACCAAATTATTTCTCTCCAACCTACCTGACACTAGAAGGCAGGAGTTCAGTACTGACATGTAAGAAACAATCATGATCATTCTAGTTCTATTAGATGGAATAAATAACCTGAAAATCTTCCCACTAAAAGTATACCTTAAAAATGTGAATAAAGTGCAGTAAGTGCTCCATACCTGTGAGTTCCCTATTTAGGGATTAAATCAACTGTGGATGAGAATATGTAAAAAATAAAAATAAAACAAAAATAATAATACAAGAGTTTTTAAAATACAAATTAAAAACAATATGGTATAACAACTATTTGCATAGCTTTTTATTGTATTAGGCATTATGAATAACCTAGAGATGACTTAAAGTATATGAGAGAATATGTGTAGGTTATATGCAAATACTAGCACCAACATTTTATATAAGGGACTTGAGCATCCAGAAGATTTTGGTATCTGCAAAAGATCCTGGAACCAATCCCCTGCAGACACCAAGGGACAACTGTATAGGAAATATCCTGTGAAATTCATAGCGAAACTTATAATAAAGTAAAGGAATCTCCCAATGGCTAAAAATGAACTGGAAATTAGAAACTAGAAAGTTAAGGCTGTCTTTGTTGGAGCAGCAGTAGCTCCAACCAAACCAAGAGGCTTAGGTTTTAATGTCTCACGAGCACAGACAATAAGACCTTAGCCCCCAACAAGACTAGGAGTTAGAACTGAGACCCCCAGATGAAGACAGGGCCCTCACATGGTTATATTCTCAATAAAAAGATGATTTTAAAAAATCCATTCAATGGCCCAGAGAAACATCAAGGAAACTCTTTAAATATTAACTGAACTTTGGCTGGAAATAGACAGCCTCTTAGAATTTGCAACAATGAACTTACCCTCACTCAAATCTTTGGTTTGAATTTATAGGCTCATATGGTCCAGAAACATCCATGCCCAGAAAATAGATAAAAATATTTCCAGTATGCTTATATTCTTAAGGTATCTCACAGAAGCAAACTCAAAAACTACTCAGGGGGTTGGAGGGTGGGGATTGCATCACACACTCATTCCCCAGAAAAATTCACAAAGGGCCGGGCGCGGTGGCTCAAGCCTGTAATCCCAGCACTTTGGGAGGCCAAGACGGGCAGATCACGAGGTCAGGAGATTGAGACCATCCTGGTTAACACAGTGAAAACCCGTCTCTACTAAAAAATACAAAAAACTAACTGGGCGAGGTGGCGGGCACCTGTAGTCCCAGCTACTCGGGAGGCTGAGGCAGGAGAATGGCGTAAACCCGGGAGGCGGAGCTTGCAGTGAGCTGCGATTCGGCCACTGCACTCCAGCCTGGGCAACAGAGCTAGACTCCATCTCAAAAAAAAAAAAATTCACAAAGATAAACCCCACCAAAGAAATGCTCATGACCTAAGATGTAAAGATACATGAGGAAAAAAATCCACTATGAGAGAAAAGGATCAACAAGCACCAAAAACAACGCAATTAAACCCCTAAGGACTTAGGATAATAGAGCAATTAGATACTCTATGAATGAATGTATTTTTAAAAGACATAAAAGAGGAAACAAAGACATAAAACCAAGAAACTATTTTTAAAAAGACATTTTAAATCTATCCAAACAGAATACCTAGAAATGACAAATGTAGTCACTATCTTTTGAAACTAAATAGATAGGTTAATTAGACAGCAAGTAAGACAGAGGTGAGTGAAGGAATTGGTGAATCAGATGATATTTCTGTGAAAATTTCCCAGAATGAATAACAGAGAAATAAAGAAATGGAAAATGTTGTAATTTGAGAAACATTGAGGATAAAATGAGAAGATCCAAGAATTTTCTAAAGGAATATCCAGAGAGAAAATATAGAAAGAGGAAGATGCGCCGGGCGTGGTGGCTCACGCCTGTAATCCCAGCACTTTGGGAGGCCGAGGCGGGCGGATCACAAGGTCAGGAGATCGAGACCACGGTGAAACCCCGTCTCTACTAAAAATACAAAAAATTAGCCGGGCGCGGTGGCGGGCGCCTGTAGTCCCAGCTACTCAGGAGGCTGAGGCAGGAGAATGGCGTGAACCCGGGAGGCGGAGCTTGCAGTGAGCCGAGATCGCGCCACTGCACTCCAGCCTGGGCGACAGAGCGAGACTCCGTCTCAAAAAAAAAAAAAAAAAAAAAAGAAAGAGGAAGATGCAATATTTTCAGAACTAAAGAAAGATAAGAATCATATAATTCTGGAATCACTTCAAACACCAAACATAGTAAATAAAAATAAATCTCACCTAACACATTTAGAGAAAAACTGTAAAATACTAAAGACAAAGAGAAAAATTTTATATGAAGCATTTAAAAAAGCATAGATTACTCACAGAATACCAAAAGTCAGATTGACGACAGACTTTTCAACTATGATAATACAACCCAACAAACAATGGAAAGTATTTTCAAAATATTAAAAGGAAAAAAATAGTCATCTTAGAATTCTAAACCCAGCTAAACTAGAATTAAAGAATGAGGACAAATACAGACTTTCAAACAAACTAAGACTTCACTTGAAAAAAATGACAAAATATTTCAGCAAGAAGAAAAATTAAACATAGAGGAAAAGACTGAGGTGAAAGAAAGTTGAGCAAAGAAATCAGTAAATATGTGAATATTTGTAAAGAAGATTTGGCTAGTATAAAGCAATGCTAATAATAACACATGGGGTGAAAACATGTGAAACTAAAATACTTGGTATAAATTTTTTTAAATGGTGTATTAGTCTGTTCTCACACTGCTATATAAAGATACTACCTGAGACTGGGTGATTTATAAACAAGAGGTTTAATTGACTCACAGTTCCACATGGCTGGGGAGGCCTCAGGAAACTTACAATCATGGCAGAAGGGGAAGGGGAAGTAAGGCATGTCGTTCATGGCGGCAGGAGAAAGAGAGTGCAGGGGAAATTGCCAAACATATTTAAAACCATTGGATCTTCTGAGAACTCACTCACTATCATGAGAACAGCATGGGGGAAGCTGCCCCCATGATTCACTCACCTCCCACTTGGTCCCTCACTCAACCCCTGAGGATTACAATTCAAGATGAGATTTGGGGGGAGACACAGAGCCAAACCATATCATTCCACCTCTGGCCCCTCCCAAATCTCATGTCCTTTTCACATTTCAAAACCAATCATGCCTTCCCAACAGTCTCCCAAAGTCTTATTTCAGTATTAACCCAAAAGTCAAAGTCCAAAGTCTCATCTGAGACAAGGCAACTCCCTTCCACCTATGAACCTATAAAATCACTGTTTTCCAAGATATAATGGGGGTACAGGCATTGGGTACATGCTCCCATTCCAACTGGGAGACATTGGCCAAAACAAAGGGATCACAGGCACCATGCAAGTCCAAAACCCAGCCAGGCAATCATTAAATCTTAAAGCTCCAAAATCTTCTTTGACTCCATGTCTCACATCCAGGGCACACCAGTGTAGGGGTAGGCTCCACAGCCTTGGGCAGCCCCACCCTTATGACTGTGTAGGGTACAGTCCCTGCAGCTGCTTTTAGGGGCTGACATTGAGTGCCTGCGGCTTTTCCAGGTGCAAGGTGCAAGCTATCGGTGAATCTACTTTTCTGGGGTCTGGAGAACCGTGACCCTCTTCTCATAGTTCCACTAGGTGGTGCCCCCATGTGGACTGTGTGTGAGGACTCCAATCCCACATTTCCCTTCCACACTGCGCTAGGAGAGGTTCTCCATGAGGGCTCTGACCCTGCAGCAGACTTCTGTCTGGACATCCAGGAGAATCCACACATCCTCTGAAATCTAGGCAAAGGTTCCCAAACCTCAACTCTTGTCTTCTGTGCACCCACAGGCCCAACATCACATAGAGGCCACAAAGGCTTGGGGCTTGCACCCTCTGAAGCAATAGCCTGAGATGTGCCTTGGCCCGTTTAGCCTGGGCTGGAGCTGGGGTGGCTGGGACACAGGGCACCAAGTCCCAAAGCTGCACAGAGCAGTGGGGCCCTGGGCCAGGCCCAGGAAGCCATTTTTCCCTCCTAGGGCTCCAGGCCTGTGATGGGAGGGGCTGCCCTGAAGTTCTGTGACATGCCCTGAAGACATTTTCCCCAATGTCATGGCTATTAACATTCAACTCCTCATTAGTTATGAAAATTTCTGCAGCTGGCTTGAATTCCTCCCCAGAAAATGGAATTTTATTTTCTTCTACATGGTCAGGCTAAAAATTTTCCAAACCTTTTTGCTCTGCTTCCCTTTTAAACATAAGTTCCAATTTCAAACCATCTCTTTGTGAATGCTGAACATTTATATATTATAACTGAACATTTTCAGAATAAGCCAGGTCACCTTTTGGATGCTTTATCACTTAGAAATTTCTTCTGCCAGATACCCTAAATTATCTCTCTCAAGTTCAAAGTTCCCCAGATCTCTAGGGTAGAGGCAAAATGCCACTAGTCTCTTTGCTAAAGCATAGCATGAGTGACTTTAATCCAGTTCCCAATAAGTTCTTCACCTTCATTTAAGACTACTTCAGTCTGGACTTCATTGTCATTATCACTATGAGCATTTTGGTCAAAGCCATTCAACAAGTTTCTAGGAAGTTCCAAACTTCCCACATCTTCCTGTCTTCTTCTGAGCCCTCCAAACTATTCCAACCTCTGCCTGTTATCCAGTTCCAAAATTGCTAAACATTTCCAGGTTATCTTTACAACAATATCCCACTCTGCTGGTACCAATCTTCTGTATTAGCCCATTCTCACACTGCTATAAGGATACTAACTGAGACTGGGTAATTTATAAACAAAATAGGTTTAATCATCTCACATTTCCACATGGCTGGGGAGGTCTCAGGAAACTTATAATCATGACAGAAGGTGAAGGAGAAGCAAGGCATGTCTAACATGGTGGCAGGAGAGAGAGAGTGCAGGGGAAACTGCCAAAACCATCAACTCTCATGAGAATTAACTCATGAGAACAGCATGCGGGAAACCATCCCCATGATCCACCAGGTCCCTCCCTTGACTCCTGGGAATTACAGTTTGAGATGAGATTTGGGTGGGGACACACAGCCAAACCATATTAAATGAGAAGGGTGGTTGAAATTAAAATATTCTAAGATGTTAGTTAATTATTACGTTATTAGGAAGTAAGTAAATAACACTTACCTTGACATGAATATGAAGTATAATGTTACACTTTTAGGATAATCAGCAAACAAAAAAAAAAATAGGAATAGTATGCATAGCTTCCAATGAAATTGAGGTGCAAGGAGGAAAAAAAAGAGTGAAAACTAAATTAACCAATAAAGTGGATAATAGCGAAGTTAAAGCAAAGAAAAGGTAGAATAAGTGAAAAGGAAAAATTTATCTGTAATCATAATAGATATCTATCTACCAGGTAGAAGAAAGATTCTTCAGTCACTTTTTAAAAATCAAAATCTGGCTATGTGTTTCTATAAGAGATATGTTTAAAACATACTAGTAAAGAAACGCTATAAATAAATAGAGAAAAAAACATGCCAGCCAGGCACAGTGGCTCATGCCTGTAATCCCAGCACTTTGGGAGGCCAAAGCAGGTGAATCACTTGAGGTCAGGAGTTTGAGACCAGACTGGCCAACATGGTGAAATCCCCTCTCTACTGAAAATACAAAAAGTAGCCGGGTATGGTGGCAGGCACTGTAATCGCAGCTACTTGGGAGTCTGAGGCAGGAGAATCACTGGAACCCAGGAGGCGGAGGCTGCAGTGAGCCAAGATCGCGTCACTGCACTCCAGCCTGGGCGACAGAGTGAGACTCTGTCTCAAAATAAATAAATAAATAATAAAAAGAAAAGAAAAAAACATGTCAAATAAATACATACCAAATGTAGGCTGGTATTGTTATATAATATAAGGCAACACAACATTAACATGAAAAGCTTAACCAGGGAAAAGATGTTCACTACACAGTGATAAAGGGAAAGCTCGTGGGGAAAATCTTCCCATCTTAAACTATAGTAATTTAATTAAACAACCTCAGAATAGATTAAGTTGTTAGAATTATAAGGAAAAATAGACTAATTGAAAAACATTGTGGGAGATTCTAGCACGCCTCTCTGAATGTTTGGTAGATTAAGCAGAATAAAAATAGAAAGGGCCAGGGATGGTGGCTCAAGCCTATAATCCTAGCACTTTGGGAGGCTGACATGGGTGGATCACCTGAGGTCAGGTGTTCTAGATCAGCCTGGCCAACATGGTGAAATCCCCAGCTCTACTAAAACTATAAAAATCAGCCAAGCGTAGTGGCAGGCACCTGTAATCCCAGCTACTCAGAAGGCTGAGGCAGGAGAATCCCCTGAGCCCAGGAGGTGGAGGTTGCAGTGAGCCAAGATTGCACCACTGCACTCCAGCCTGGGTAGAGACTCCATCTCAAAAAAAAAAAAAAAGGATGTAGGAGATTCATATAGAAGGATGCAGAAGGATGGATAACAGCACAGTTACCAAGAGGTTGGATGGATAGATGATAGACATTTGATAGATAGATTA
This sequence comes from Macaca fascicularis, assembly GCF_037993035.2. Classification (NCBI taxonomy): domain Eukaryota; kingdom Metazoa; phylum Chordata; class Mammalia; order Primates; family Cercopithecidae; genus Macaca; species Macaca fascicularis. The sequence continues at coordinate 64,932,233 of NC_088378.1, forward strand.
CATATATACATAGATGACAGATAGATGGATAGTTACTAGATAATTAGATGATAGACGATAGACAGAGAAAATTATTTTTAAATGGTTTTCATGTATTTGAAAATGAAGTATATTTTCTAATTTGAGAATCCAGTTTTTTTTTTTTAATCCTGGCTGTGGGTCATATAACCAAGACGTAAGTGCGTCAGGATTTTGACGTACTCTCCTCACTCTCAACAGCATTTGTCAGACTTTTATTAGAAGCATCACGTTTCACGCCACTGCACTCCGGCCTGGGTGACAGAGCAAGAACCTGTCTCTGAAAAACAACTTTTTTAAAGAAGCAGCATCACGTTCTGTTTAGGATATCCACTCAGAAGTGAAGGACGAGAATACAGGAGAGGCTACGGCAAAGCGACACAGGAAACTTGAAAGTTTTGGAAAGAGACTCCTTCCATGCAAACCAGTGGCCAGGCGCTCATACAGACTTTTTTAAGAGGTTAAGAGAAGAATTTGTTTACACTTTAGAACAAGATAATGGGATGTGGGAAGAATGCTCTTCACGGAGGTAAGCTCAAGCAGAAAGGAGAGGAATTTAAGGTAAGGACAAGAAACATCTCCCTGAATCCAACAAACCATGTGCAGGTGGCATTCCTGATGCCCTAGGGAACCAAGTGCCTCTCTCTGCCTCTCAGGGCTACACAACATTCCATCCATCTTCCGCTGCTCACTGCCCCACTCTCCGTCCTGCAGACCAGCTTCCTAGGTGCAGGATTAGTCTGCCAGGGCCCCAGACCGAAGTCTACATGGCCTGCATTCCAGGAGCACTCTCTCTCATTTCCTAATTCCAAATGACTGGCAAAGAGCCAAGCCATGCAAGACTTAAGTTCCCAGACAGGGCAGAGTCAGGAACGCACCCGGCCTTATCACCCAAGGCCAGGAGGAGTGGCGGATTCTAATGGTGCACGGACGTTTACAGCAGGAAAAGCTGTGGGCAGAGAAGCTGTAATGAACCTACCCTCTACACTGAGTAATGTGAATCGTTCTACTCAATTTCCAAGAAAGAAATAAGGATGCCATTTGCAAGAAGAGATATTAAAGTTGATAAATGAGAAGAACAGACTTACTGGGGGAATTGTAATCACTTTGATATTCATTCAACTAGCGTTTATTAAACACTTACCGTGTGTCAGGGACTAAACCAGGCAAGGATGATACAAAGGTAGGAGCCCTGCCCACGAAGAACCCGCACTATCATAGAATACATTGCCAAGAAAAGCAATGCCATCACCTTCCCTAGAAAATGGAAGGATCAAGTCTTCTTCAGAACTTTAAATTCACTGGGTCCAAGGCACTCCAACTATTCTTGAACGCCGCCTTGAAATGTCACTCCTCCGTTGCTTGTATGACACTCTATGTGTGAGCCTTGGGTTTTTTGTGACTCTAGGAATAGCTACTTCATCTTAGGAAGCCACTTGTAGAAAGGCAGCTAGAATCAAGCACCTTTGTGTTTTGTTGTGTTTATTTTAACAAAGTTCAGAAGCCATTTAGTCCATTTTCTCTTAAAGCGTTAGTATAGAGACCTAGGATTTACCAGCGCACATGATCTAACATGACAAAGTCAGGGTGTCTTCAGCCTGTTACCTTTTTACTACCATGGCCATCTGTTCTGCAGACAGAGTGCTGCTGGGTTTGTACAGTAGCCCCTTGCTCTGGGCTGCTCAGAGAACATCACAAACATATTAGTCCTAATGCACGGCTACATTTCAGATGCTAGGAAATAAAATACTATTTTCTGGTGGGAAAGTGAAAACCTAGTAGGAGGGCTTACCTCACTGCACAGAATTTGTGGGGAAAGAATCCTGGCTCCTAAGTTCCAGTCTCAAGTGAGAAACGGAAAACCCACAGGCCAGGCACTATCCCAGATCACCTGCTTCTAATTATCCCATTTTGTGGCGATGAGTTACTCATTAAGCTCAGTCTGGAGAACAGAACCAGAAGCAGCAGAGGTAAAATTTATTTTCCTTAAAAGGGTCTGGAGGGCACTCAGCGCAGTCCTGCAGGGACCCCAGCGATGACAGTCTCAGTTCCTCTCGTAGCTCCTCCACCGATAAGTTTTGGAGGTGCCTCTGTACAGAGCTGGCCAGAACCCAGCTTGCTTGGGCCTGGGATTATTGGTCATAGAAACCCCTCCAAGTGGCTTGTTTGCATGCCACGTCTGTGATTGGTTGAGAGGACTCAAGGGAGATCAGTGGGAAAAGAAAGCTGGGTGCTTAATACAAATTAACTGGGACTTTCAGGAGTTCGCTCACTGGAGTGTGAAACCTGATCTCACACAAACCCATGCTGGAGCCCTTCCAGGGGGGTTCTGTTACCAAAAGCAGCAGACGAGCTGTTTTCTAGCATAGCTCCCTTCTGAGCTAACCCTGACTGTGCACCCTGAGGTCAATGATGGAACGACCCCTAAACAGGGGCTCAGCTGAAATGCCACTTGCCTCTTCTTGAGAAAGACCCTCCTCAGAGTTGACAGTTTTGACCATCGCTTCATTTCCACTGTTCTATTCTGAGAATTCGTCATCGTGAAGGTTATTTTTCCAAAAAAATAAATGGATCAAACTTGATGCAGAATCACATTGCATAAAGTCCATTGTACTTTCTAATTTATTTTTTCTAAGAACAGCTACAATGCGTCTTACCAACCACCTTTCTGGACAGGAAGTTCAAGCAAAACATGCCCTGAAACTTCCACATTGTGGTCCCACCATACCTATTAGCCACTGGAACTTGGAAAAGTTATTTAATTTACGTAAGCCTATTTCCCCATATGTGATATTAGGACAATAATACTACCCATCTCGTGGTTGTAGATTGAATGAGAAAATATAGCAATCTGGCAACCACCACAGTAATAATTGTTTCAAGCAAAGAATCATCAGCAAATGCTAAAACTAGTGGGTGAAGGTAGGATAGAAAGTAGGCTGGGAAGCAGATATTTACATAGTCTCAAAGAATTTCTTCAAGAGATACCAATTAATTACAAAGTGGAAAATATTAACTTTACAGAGAAGGAAATGGCCACACACCATCCTAGTCAAGGGATCAAAGTTAATGACACCCACGATAATGGACAGAGGCGTAGCACACTCCTCCTGACACACAGGATTGAGAACACAGCAGCAGAACCACCTGCCAACATTGCGTCTGGATTAGTCCATTTTCACACTGCTGATAAAGACATACGCAAGACTGGGCAATTTACAAAAGAAAAAGGTTTAATGTACTCACAGTTCCACATGGCTGGGGAGGCCTCACAATCATGGTGGAAGGTGAAAGGCATGTCTCACATGGTGGCAGACAAGGGAAGAGAGCTTGTGCAAGAAAAGTCCCCCTTATGTAATCATCAGATCTCATAAGACTTATTCACTGTTACGAGAACAGCACGGGAAAGACCCGCCCCCATGATTAAATTACCTCCCACCGGGTCCCTCCCACAACACGTGGACAGTGGGGGAGCTACAATTCAAGAGGAGTTTTGGGTGGGGACACAGCCAACCTATAACAGCATCCCTGAATCGAAGCATGTGGAAACACAAGATAAACTCTAATCGAGAAAGAGTTCACAACTTAGCTGGCCTGTCTTCTTCAAAAATGTCAAAGTTACAGCAGCAGAGAGAATAATTACCCCAATAGTACCTGGAACTTGAGAATAGGTTAGCAAGCATGGCAAAAGCGTCCTTATAGATGTACTGATTATCCTGGATGAGCTAGGCAGACCTAATCTATCTGTACTGATTATCCTGGATGAGCTAGGCAGACCCAATCTAATCACGTGAGGCCTTAAAGGGGGAACCCTGGCTTTCACAGCGATGGTCAGAGGTCAGACAGACATAATGACACAAGAGGAACTCAACTAGCCATTGATAGCTCTGCAGATGGAGAAAGGGGCCACACGTCAAGGAAGGCAGGTGACATCTAGAAGCTGGAAAAGGCAAGGAAACAGACTCCCCACCCCCTACAGCCTCCAGAAGGGAATGCTGCCCTCCCCACACCTTTTTTTTTTTTTTTTTAAGCCCAGGGAGACCATGTTAGACCGACCTACACAACTGTAAGGTAATAAACTTTTGTCGTTAAATACACTAATTTTATGGTAAATTGTTACAGCAGCAATAGAAAACTAATAAAGTCATGAAAGACAAAGAATGAGAAACAGGAACAGGCCAGGTGCTGCAGCTCAAGCCTGTAATCCCACACTTTGGGAGGCCAAGGCAGGTGGATCACTTGAGGCCAGGAGTTTGAGACCAGCCTGGGCAACATGGCAAAACCCAGTCTCTACTAAAATACAAAAACTAGCTGGTCATGGTAGCTCACACCTGTAGTCCCAGCTACTCGGGAGACTAAGGCATGAGAATCACTTGAACCCAAAAGTTGAAGGTTGCAGTGAGCCAAGATCACACCGCTGCACCGTAGCCTGGGCAACAGAGCAAGACTCTGTCTCAAAAAAAAAAAAAAAAAAAAAAAAAACATAAAAAAAAGAACAAGGAACTTCTGCAAATTAAGAGACTAAAGATGCATGAAAACTAGATAAAAGGTGTGATCTTGGATTCAATCATGGGTCAAAAAGAGACATTAGTGGGGCAACTGGAAAACTCTAAAATCTTTAGCATAGCAAATACTCTTGTATCAATGTTAGTTTTCTGATTTGGGTTATTGTGCTGGTCATGGAAAAAGATAACTTTGTTTTAGGAAATACACACTGAAGTATTTAGAGGTAAAGGAGCATCGTGTCTGCAACTTATTCTCAAATGTTTCAAAAATATATATGTGTATATGACACACACACAGCGTATATACACACTTATGGAGAGCGAAAGAGAAGTGTGGTAAAATATTAGCATTTGGTGAGTCTGTGAAGAATATACGGGAATATTTTATACTACTATTGCAACTTTTGTGGGTCTTAAATTTTGCAAAATGAGAAATTTGAAATGCAGAAAAAGTAATAAATGTATGTAAAATACTTAGCGCCCTCCCTGACACTCAGCAAATTTCCGGCGAATCTCAACTTTGGTTGTGCTTTCAGAGTTTAGCATCTGTACCCTCCTTGCCCATGGCAGGAGCGAATCAACGCACAGACCTGGAGCCGGACTGGGTTTCTGTCCCAGCTTTGCCACTTACTGATGGTGTGTGACTTTGGACAAGGCATTAGCCACTCCGATCTTCAGTATTTCCATCTATAAAAAGCCGGTAATATCTATGCCGTAAGGTTGCAAAGATTCAATGAACTGATTTATGTGAAGTACACAGAACAGGGCTGGGCCAGTTATAAGTTCTGTATAAGGATCGCTTGAGCCCAGGAGTTCAAGACCAGTTTGGGCAACATAGTAAGGCCCCGGCCATGGTGGCACGCACCTGGGGCCCCTGATCAGTACAGAAAGGTGGGAGAGAGGAGAAGAGTGGGGGAGATTGCTAAACAGGTGGCTTGGAGGTGGCAAAGAGGGAGGCCAGCCTAGGGCACCAGCATAAACCCAGGTACCTGGGCTGGACTCTGAGCAGGAAGGTGGAGTGTGATAAGCAAGACAGGACGCCCAGATCCTATCTGATTCACTCAGATTTCAGTACCCAACCGCTATTTGTCCTGTGTGTGTTTAGTGACTATGAATTCAGCACCACTCTGTGCAGATTGCTGAATCTAGAACCAAGCATGGATATCTGTGAGTAAGAGATGATCCTTGCCCTCAAGATACTCAGATTTTAGTAGAGAAGAGAGGCATCCTTCGCAGTCATTGAAGAGTATCATCCAGAGCCGGGAGGAGGGTGGAGAGCTGAAAGGGAAGTAATCAGTCTCACAGTCTGTGATGAGTGACAGCATGGGATCTTTGGCACAGAAGATGTGAGGGACATGCTGGCTCTTAGAAGCAGAAAACAAACTGGCTGTGCTAGAGAAAGATTACTTGTAAATCCCTAACCAGTGGTAGAGCTGTACTATGCATCATTCTGGTTTCTAAGATAGTCCACAAACTGGAAAAAGGCAGAGATCTCCCCTCACCTTCCAGGCAAGCAACTAAATATTTTCCCTCTTGTACAGGGCTCAGCACAACAAAGCTGTTCGTTATATGATGAACTCTGCGTGTTTCTGAAAATATGGACAGACCATAAAAAACCTCAATGTGATTTAGGCAATATGTTCCACTAAAGATACTTCAGCCTCTTCGTTCTAAAAGATCAATTATCATCTATTAGTTCAACAATTTTCATCCCATCAAAATTTAAAAATAAAAAGATTTTACATGACTAATGAGCTACTCCACTCTGTTGGGTCATAATCTTCATTTTAAAGTGTCTGTATTCACAAGAGCAGGGTAAACTGAACCTCGCGGTGTCATTGTTACTGACTTTGTGGTAATTAATGGGAATTTTTCAAATTGTCTGAATCTCTATTTAAATGATTTATATAATGGACTTTCACAGTTGCTGTTACAATCTATCACATTGTAATGAAGTAACTTAGATGTGTTTATTACCAATTTATAGGGAATATAGCAGACTGGAGGTGATAAAACATTTTTTCTCTCTTGGTTTTCTTATAGTTCTAATATTCTGTGCTTGGAATAAGCAGGACAGACACATCTTAGCACGTGAGACATTTGTAGTCTAAAGCCAAAGGTATTTTTGTTTTAGGGGCTGGTCAGTCCCCTGTGATTTATGACATTATTTCACTACAAATTGCTGTAAGGACAACCATTGGTCACCCACGAAGTGTTGCACATTTACTCATAAATTTTCAGGAATTAGACAGTGTGTGTGCCAGGAATGACTGCACACTGTTTGCTGTTCCCTCCACCTTTGTAAAAACAAAGAAGGTTTTAGGAAATTGGGGTTTCAGGGTCCACCTTGAGAAAAGAGGAGTGATCCAAGCTAGTATGTGCATGTCTTCATTACATCCCAAAGCAGACACACAAAGCTAGGAATGATATTCTCCCATCTATCAGTATGGCAGGAAATCTGCAGTAGTGGAGCAGAGTTTTTGGAGCAGTATCAGCTCCTTTAGGGCTAAGACCAAGTCTTATTCAAATTTCTTATGTCCTAGGCCTATTGCATTGAGTGCCTAGAAAAAGGTAGTTGCTCAGTGAACACAGAATTTGAATTAATTTATGTAAGTGTTTAAGCTGTGTAATATGTATTTGAAAAATAAAATCAATATCAAAAAATCTTTATTTGAAAAGTACCTGCAATAGGGAAGTTTTTGCAAATTATAAGATATTTGAATATGATTTGAGGTCTTGAGGGTAATGCCATTTCAAATTCTTAATATCCTAATTATCTTTCATGTTTCTTAAATATTGTAAATAAGCAAAATAATTTTTATCTGACATACATTGAGAGAAAATAAAGAAAACACTTTTAACACAGAGTTCTATATAATGATTAACACATACAGTATTTCCTATTTCAAACAAGCTCAATATATGAAAATATGGATTTTTCTAGATATACGGGAGTTCTTTATATCACTATTTTTATTTATGTGCATTTGACATTTTTTAAATTAAAAACAAAATTTTAAGTTAAAATGGTTGAGTTTTGCTAGTCAGTTGTGTTACAGAGGATTTACCCAGAATTGTGAGACCCTCAAAGCATTTTTCTAAATCAAAGCGTTACATTTTTTTACCACATACCCTCCCTTTGAAGTTCATTTTTTCTTTCCTCCTAAATATTTTACAAGTTAATAAAATTTAAATTGTCTTTATCTTTGTATATCTAAAAATGTCTCCTTTCTTATATCCATTTTTCCTTATCATATCTATTTAGGAATAATTTATGTATGATGAACTGAAACCATTTAAATGAGTCTCATTAGATACAAATACTCCTAAAACACTCACCACAATAGAGATACAAAACATTTCTATCGCCCCAGAAGATTCTGGGTACCCACTTGCAGCCCACCATTGCCCCTACCCCAGCCCTGGGAAACCATAGATCTGCCTTCCGTCACTACAGAATTCTCCACGGTTTACAGAAATGAAATAATACAGTATGCACTCATTCGTATCTGGCTTCAGCATGACCGTGTATCTGTAATTCAGCATGATTTAAAGATTTCTCCATTGTTGCTGTATATTTCAGTAGTTTGTTCCTTTTTGCTGCTGAGCAATATTCTACATATTGGATATACAATGTATTATTTATCAGGTGATAGATATTTGGAGTTATTCCAGGTATTAGCTATTATTACTAAAGCTTCTATGAATTTTTTTATGTAAGTATTACTGTAGACATACATTTTCATTTCTTTTAGGTGAATACTTAGGAGTGGAATGATCATATGGTAGCTATATATTTAGCTTTTTAAGAAACTTCCAAACAGATTTCCAACACTGCTGTACAATTTTATATTCCTAACAACAGGTTATGAGAATTCCCCTTGTCCTGCAACATTACCAACACTTGGTTTTGTCAGTCTTTTATAGAATTCTAGTGGGTAAATAATGGTTTGTCATTGTGATTTTATTCTTGCATTTCCCTGATGGCTGAGGACATTAGACATCTTTTCATATATTTTTTGTCCAGTCATTTTTCTTTTGTATTCAAATATTTTGTCTATTTTCAGTTGTTTGCTTTCTAATATGAAATTTAAGAGTTCTATGTGCTCTGCATACAAACTCTTTGTCAGATATATGTGTAGCAAATATTTCACTTCACTCTGTAGCATTTTTTTAATAGGGTCTCACTCTGTCACCTAGGCTAGAGTGCAGTGATGCAATGATAGCTCAGTGTAATCTCAAACTCCTAGGCTGCAGCAAACCTCTCTCCTCAGCCTCCTGAGTAGATAGAACTACAGGTGTGAGCTGCTATAACTGGCTGAAGCTTTTTATTTTCTTAATGGTATCTTTTGGAAAGCAAAAGTTTTTAATTTTGATAAAGTTCAATTATCAGTTTTGAGGGTTATGTTTTATGCTTATGTGTGTTCTAGCTGAGGAATCTTTATATTTCCCAAGGTCACAAAGCTTTTCTCCTATGTTTTCTTCTAGTTTCATGGCTTTAGCTTTTCTGTCTAAGGCTGTGATCCACATTGGGTGTTTTCGTATTATTTTTGTCGTTTTCTTTTTCTACTTTTTACCTGCTCTGAAAAGATGATTGAGCCAGATGCAGAATCTAACTTTGTAGTTGTTTCCCTTCAGCACTTTTTTTTTCTTTTTTTTCTTTTTTTTTTTTTTTTGAGATGGCGTCTCACTCTGTCACCCAGGCTTGAGTGCAGTGGCACAACCTCGGCTCACTGCAACCTCCGTCTCCCTGGTTCAAGAGCTTCTTCTGCCTCAGCCTCCCTAGTAGGTGGGATTACAGGCCTGTGCCAACATACTTAGCTACTTTTTGTATTTTTAATAGAGACAGGGTTTTGCCACGTTGGCCAGGCTGGTCTCAAACTCCTGACCTCAGGTGATCCACCTACCTTGGCCTCCCAGAGTGCTGGGATTACAGGCGTGAGCCACCACGCCCTATCATCCCTTCAACACTTTTAAGATATTATTCCATCATCACCTGGCATCTGATGTTGCTATCAGTCTGATTGCTGTTCCTTTGTAAGCAATCTATATTTCTCTCTGGTGCCTTTTAATTTATTTCTTTTTTCTTGTCATTCTGCAGTTTTACTAGCATGTATCTAGGTGTGAGGTGTTTTGCTCTATTTGACAAACAAAATGCCTTTTTAATGCCAGGGTTATGTCTACCTTTAATTCTAGAAAAGTCTTAGCCATTACCTTTTCAAATATTGCTTCTCTCCTATTCTTGCTATGGTTTTTTAGAAATACCTGTTGTAACAACTTGCAATTTCTCAACTTACCTTTCATTCATGGTCCCTCTTAATTCACCTTTATCCTCAATGCTGCATTCTAGGTGATATGCGAAATTCTGGCTTCTCTCTCAATTGCTTCAGCCATATATTCAGTTCAGAATTTCATTTACAAGGGTTGCTTTTTTGAGGCCTCTATTTTTCATTTGCAAGATTTCTAATTGGTTTTTATTTATATTCATCTATTCTTGATATAATTACCTAATTTATATTTTATAGTTGTTGCTCATCATATTGAAGATTGTAAATGTATTTGCTTTAATGTAAGTTTCAGATTCTTCTATTATTTGTAGTTTTCCAGGTATGAATTCTTCCAGTTTTGTTTGAGAGTTCATACTGCATGGGAGTTGCCTACCTAACAGGCATTCCCCACTTCTTCACTATAAAACCCAGTTTTATCTCGAGTGTCAATGTGTCCAACCAACAGGTGCTCCAAGACACACCTGCTCTAAGACAGTTGTAACCATTTGTTTCCCTTTGCCAGATGTTCAATTTCCTAGCCTCTTCTGTGACCAAGTTCATCCTAACAACATATGATGAGATTCTGTTGGGGAGTGTCTGAGAAGACAGGAATCACACGTGATACCTGGAGCTGCAGCAGCCATCTTATGACCTAAGGCAACAAACAGCAAACTAAGCAGAAAAGAGAATGTTAGAGGGAACATGGATCCTACATGGCACTGTTGAGCTGCTAGACCACCCTAAGGCAGCCTACCTCCATTCTCTTTTTATTAAGAAAAATCATTAATGTCTGTATGATTTAGGCCACAATCACTTGCTGCTCAAATCATTCCACACTGGTACAGGAGGTTTTTCCCCTCCCTAGGCTGGGATGCCTCAACATCAGAAGCTCAGAAGTATAGCCTCACCCTCCTGGGTCTTTATGGTTCCCAACCTTAAGCGAGGACAGGACTTGGTCCACCTCCTGGTCACACAGGTGCCTCTGCTTCTACCCTCTGCCACAGCTGGTAAGCAGCTGGTTTACTTACTATGCATAGTAAATATATAAACCTGCTGAAAGCCCAAGTGGGTTAGCTGGAGTTTCCTCGACTTCCAACCACCTGCATAGAACCACAATCCCAGCATTGGCTTCATGACGGCAGCCTGAGGTGATTCCACTCACCCACTCTGTTCCACTCCCACTTTGAAATCCTAGATACCAAACTGGCTACCTTCTCCCCACCTCCTGTGGACCTCCAGCCTCAGCCAACACTCACTGCTGTGGGACTCTAGTCCTAGACTTCCCACTTTTCCTTAAGCACAGCTATGCAGTTCTAACTTTTGTTTCTAAGTTGTCCCTAATTTGTGTATGTATGGAACAGAAGTTTCCACATCTACTCATTTTGACACCTTGCCTGAAAGCCATCCCAACGCATTTTTTAATTGTTATATTTGGGCTTTTACAAATAGGCCTACTCTTGCAAAAATTTAGAAGCACAAAGAAACGTAAAAGTAAAAATCAACACTAACCTGCCACCACTATTAACACTAAGCTACATTGCTTTCTAGTCTTTTTCTATACATATCTACAAACATACTGTTTTATAAAATTGTGGCATACTTATATACCGGTTTATATCTTTCTTGTTTAACACAAACATTTTCATATATATGTAATATCGATTTATCATAATTTCCTGACCCCTATTATGGATATGTTATCGCTTTTAATTTGTACCCACCATACATAATGTTGCATTATAAATATTTCATTATTTCCTTAGGATAAAGTCCTAGGAGTAGGCTTACCAAGACAAAGGGTATGAACATTTAAACATATAGATACATATTGCCAAAGCATTGCTCCCAACAAATGTTTATCCTCTCAAATTCTAAGTTTAATAATGTTTCAAACTTGCCAATCTGATAAACAAGTCTGTGTTCTTTTAATTTCTTTCATAGTCTTAAGTTTGAACATTTTTTATGTTAATTAACCATTTGTCTTTCCATCCAGTGCATTTTAAATAACATTATATTTACAACTTTGCAGAAACAGCTATTCCACAAATTAAACCAAAATACCTCTTGATGCAGAGTAAGTATATAAACCAGCCTCAAAATTGTCCATGTTTATATCTGTTTTATAATAGACATCTCTATTTTTCAGGTTGAAATGTCATCTTCATTTTACTTTGGTTTCAAATTCTAACTGAACTCAGTCTTTAGGTAATTTACAGCCAAAGGTGTGGGAATGTAGAGAAGACATGTATATGAACACAAGTGACAAATTCACATGTGTGTTGTCTATGTATATATATGTGTGTGTGTATGTATATATAGTCAACAACAACATATGGGTCAATGGCAGACCACATATACAAAGATGGTCCCATAAGATTATGATGGAGCTGAAAAATTCCTATCACCTACTGATGTCATACCTGCCATAAAGTCACAGGGCAATGCATTACTCACCTGTTTATGGTGATACTGGTATAAACCAACGCACTATGCTGCCAGCCCTGTACAAGTCTAGCACATACAATTATATATAGTACATAATACTTAATAATAAATATGTTACTAGTGTATGCATTTACTATACTATACTTTAATCATTAGAGTATATTCCTTCTGCTTATTTAAAAAAATAATAACTTAACTGTAAACAGCCTCAGGCAGGTCCCCTAGAAGGTATCCAGAAGAAGGCATTATGGCCATAGGAGATAACAGCTCCATGTGTGTTACTGTCCCTAAAGACCTTCCAGTGGGACAAGATGTGGGGGTAGAAGACAGTAATATAGATGATCCTGACCCTCTGTAGGTCTAAGCTAATGAGTATATTTATGTCTTCGTTTTTAGAAAAAAAAGTTTTGAAAGTAAAAAATAAATTTAAAAACAAAAAAGGCTTATAGAAAAGGATATAAAGAAATATTTTTGTGCAGCTATACCATGTGTTTGTGTTTTCAGCTGTGTTATTACAAATGAGTTCAAAGGTTTTTAAATTTTTAATTTTATAAAGAAAGTTACAGTGAGCCACGGTTAATTTATTGTTGAGGAAAAAAAATTTAAATTAACTTAGTGTAGCCTAAATGTACAGTGTTTATAAAGTCTACGGTCACATGCAATCATGTCCTATGCCTTCATATGCCCTTATCACTGACTCACTGACACCCAGGGCAACTCCTAATCCTGTAAGCTCCATTCATGGTAAGTGCCCTATACAGGTGCACCATTTTTATGTTTTATACTGTATTTTCTCTGCACCTTTTCTATGTTCCCATGCGTGTAGATACACAAATACTTACCATGGTGTTACAATTGCCTACAGTATTCAGAACAGTAACAGGCAGTACCAGTTTGTAGCCTAGGAACAATAGGCTCTACCATATAGCCTAGGTGTATAGCAGGTGGTACCGTCTAGATTTAGTAAGTACACTCTATGATGTTCGCATATCTTTAAATCGTTTAACAACACGTTTCTCAAACTGTATCTCCATTGTTAATCAACACATGACTGTATATATACAACACACATGCAAATAATTGATATATAATTAACCACAGGTATAAATGATTTTTAATCTGTGCACTTCAATATAATTATGTATTTCCATGATCTCCAGTCATCTACAAACTTGCTTTGAAATCCATTAAAAATTGCATTTAAAAGTGTTACCATTTTGGCCAGGAGCGGTAGCTCATGCCTGTAATCCTATCACTTTGGAAGACTGAGGCACTGGATTGCCTGAGCTCAGGAGTTCGAGACCAGCCTGCGCAACCTGGTGAAACCCAGTCTCTACTAAAATACAAAAAAGTAACCGGAGTGGTGGTGGCACCTGTAGTCCCAGCTACTGGGGTGGCTGAGGCACAAGAATTGCTTAAACCCGGAAGGCGGAGGTTGCAATAAGCCGAGATAGCTCCACTGTACTCCAGCCTTGGCAACAGAGTGAGACTCCGTCTTACAAAAAAAAGAAAAGAAAATTTTACCATTTTGTCTCATAAACCACAAATCAAATCTAAGACTCATCTTAGAATGAACTAAAGACAAATGCTATGTGATTGACTTAAGACTCACCCCTTCGTACGTTCAACGATAATGCAATGGCTTTACATCATGTCTATGGAAACTGAAATAAGTATTCAGGGAGATTATTAGGGGAAAGATGAGTTCAGTTGTAGGTAGATTTTAAGAGTGGCTATGAAGAGATGGGGCTCTCCTCTGCGGAGCGGCGCGAGAAAGGCCTTGGGTTTGGGAGGAGCCTAGAGGTCATGGCCGGGTGCAAGGGCGTTGCAGACCCGGTTCGGATCCTGGCTCAACCGTTCCCCTAGTGCGTCCTTGTGCGAGGGACCGAACATCTCCATGGATAACGGGTTACTAATAGCAGCCACCTAACAGTTTAGCTTTCAGGAGGTAATACCCTTGCATGAAGCAACTCAGCGCAAAACGTCCAGCATATGGTAGGCGCTGGAGAGTCGTTGCTCTTACCTATGAACAGTGGTGTGCGATGACCAGGAGGCTGAGCACAGTGAAGCTCGCGGGAGACAGGGCTCGGCCGGCGGGGAGCGGGAGAGCAGGGTCTGCGCCCAGGGGCCCCTGGAGTTGGGAGCCAAGGCTGCCGTGAAAACGGAGCTTTAGCGCAACGCCTGCAGCTGAGTCGTGTTTTGCATTAGGAAGCGTTTCACTGCCTAACGAGGATCACCTGGCCCAGTCTAAGGGCCTGCAGCCTCGCAGATCCACCGGCCTTGCGCGCGGGGCTCCAGGTGGGGGCCGAGCGCAGCCCCCACAACCGGGATCCGGGTTCCTGGGCTAGGATGTGTCTTACTAGGGTGACTTGTCAGGTTTGAGGTATGCTGCGGGGGACAGACAGGGAACAATGTCCTGCGTGCTCAGACCAGGGCTGTTCACGTTTCTGTATTTGGTCCCACACTTATCACAAACAATTAGGCGTCATCGCCTGTGTGTCTGAATGTGGCACTGGCTTCTCAGATGACAAATTTCTTCATGATGGTAGCAGTGCATCTCTGAGGCATTCTAGCGTTTCTAAATTTCAAGATACCCTGTTTCTCCAAAACTTTGTTTACCAGGTGTCTCAGTGCTCGCACCCGGGTCTACTAAATAACGCACCTGGAGGAGCACTTAGCATCCAAAGAACTATCATGATCACAGTTTCAGAAGTCTCGGATACTCCCTAGGGAAGCGCAGAAATCCTGCTGTGTGAACCTCCCACCCAAGTCCGCTGATCACAGATCTGCTTCCTGTTTGCCAAATTTCGGTGGAATTTACATTAACTCAGAGTTACGAAAAATCCTTTACCAGATTTTCTTGGTTTATTATTTAAAACAGTATAATTGTTTAAATCTTCTTAGTTCCTCCTCTATTCCTTTCTGCTTTTGGACACACTGGAATACATAAATGTTTAAATTATTGGACCAATTTCTTAACATACTTCTTTTTTTCCCTCAGTGGAGACCTAGAAAAATAACACCAAATAGTGAAGATGAAAATTTGATCTGATATTTCAACCAGAATTTTAAATCCATCTCTTGATCATTACCAAAGTATTTCACAAAAGAATCGGCCCAAGGAAACTGGAGTTATTCTTTCACTTTTTTTTTTTTTTTTTTCATGTAAAAGCCTAAATAAATGTTTCTTGAAATTGTTCCTCACATCTTCTGGTCAAGTTACAAAGTATCCCTCCAGACAGTCTTGTGTATCTCAGATCCGGCTAAGTGGAGGACCTGGGTGTCTGTCTCCCTCAAGCCGATTTTAATCATTTGTAACTGGAACTTTTGTTAATAAAACTTAGTTTAAGTACTTCTTAAATAGAAAGGAACCATGATGGGGTCTTCAGAGGGCCTAGGTGTGAAATGTATGAAAGTTAAATCTTGTGATCTTAGTTGCCTCATCAATTAATATAAGATGGCATTAATAATAATGCAAGCTTCAAAAGATTTTGTCAGCACTAAGAACATATACATATATTCCTATATATAGGAATATACAGATATATATAATATTCCTAAGAAGATATAAATATATAGTATAAATAATATATAATAAATAATATATAATATTATTTATTATATATAATATATATAATAATATATATAATATATATAATATATTATAATATATATAATAATATATAATATAAATAATATATAAATATATAGTATACATAGTGCTAGGAATATATACACTATAAATATATATAGTGTGTATATATGTGTGTATATATGTGTATATACATATAAATATATTTTATATACAATATATAATATATATATATAAATATATAAATATATATTATATATAAAATATATAAATAATATATAATTATATATAAAATATATAAATAATATATAATTATATATACATATATAAATATATACAAATAATATTTTTATATATTTATATATAAATAATAAATATATATTTATATTTATATATAATATATATATTTATAGTGTACATATTCCTATATATATTCTTAGAATATATATATTTTTTTCTTTTTTCCTCTTTGAGAGAGAGAGACTCACTGCCTAACATGCGGTAAGGGTGCAATCGTTGCATCCATCCATATTGTTTCATTACTGTGACCTCCTTTTTTGAAATCAGAACACGGGATTTTTCAGCAGAGGGCCTTGAAAATTCGTGATCTATGTGCATAGCTACTACCACACCTCCGACTTCCACTCCAGAACACTCACTCTAACCTCAGCTCTCTCGCCTTGTAAGGGCTCAGGCTTGTAGCCAGAGGTACTTAATAAATCTTTGTTGATGATAAGCCAATATGTTTCATATCATAACAGCTTTAAATGGCCCTGCCTCGCTTAAATAATGGCCAGAAGCACGGAAAACAACCACCAGAGTTCTGGCACCCTCTCTGGATTCCATCTGGACCACCTCCCAGGCACAAATTCTTTCCTGGGCGAATCTCACACCCATCTTCATCCCAGGTGGTTCTCTGAGCATTCTCTGGGGAAAGCGCCTCAGTTCCCGATGCACAGTAGGGTCTGCTTGCCTTTGTGGCCCATGTTAAATCCCCCTTTCTAGTGCAATCTCTAGGCTCTCCCCTGCTCACGGTTCTGGCGTTTGCCCCCTGCCCTCTCACCCAGCAGCCATGGAGGAGACCTACCCCTCCTATTTCCCCCATATAGAGGAGAAGAACCAGACACTCAGGCACTTCAGGACAATGTCAGGTGTGGTGCAACCAGATAATGCAAAAGAATGCTTTTGGATGCAAGAGTGGCCCAAATGGGCTAGAACAAGGAAGGTCTGAACTGGCCATCTACAGATGGACACGGGGCTGGGCTTGGAGAATGAAACCAAGTCCCAGGATGGCCAAACGAAGACTTGGCACACAGGGCCAAGAGTCCAGAGATGAACCAAAACCAGGAAGCTGTTGGAGCTGTCAAATTTGCCAAAGATCCAGACCCAGCCGAAACTCAAAGGGTTGCTCTGGTCAGGGGAGAACAGGTGATCTGAGGGAGTCAAGTAGGCGCTTGGGCAGTGTCAGAGGGGCTGAGTCCTGCAGATGCTGGGGACAGGACAGAGAAGCACAAGGCTGTCATTTTAGAAGCACCGAGGACAGTGTGGGGCCAGGTCCTCTCAGAGGCTCCTGCAGATGAAGAAAAGGGTTGGTTCAGAACCAGAGGCAGAGCTGAAGTCACAACTTCCAGGTTTAAGTGCTGACCCAGGATGGGTGCTGGAACACGCGCCAGGCAAGCCATTCTATAATGTGTCTCTGCATGTCTGCAGGTTGCATGGCTGTCACTGAGGAGCTCTCTCTGACTGGGGCCCCGCCTGCACCCTGGCAGATGGAGCAAGGTCCAGGGGGAGGCCCTGAAGCCTAAGAACACTGGGATTTCTCTGTGGGCCCCTCCTCTGCCACAGCAGTCATCTTTACCAAAGGGAGAGAACACGGAGGGCTGCTGGGAAACCAGGGAGAGTTTATGGGTTCGCCAGCTGTCTGAGCAGCAGGCAAGCAAGTCTGTCTAAGCTACAGGACTTCAGAGGCAGCCCATACTCCAGACTTCCCAGACCTCTCCTAGGGGATGTGGGCAGGCAAGAAACACATCAGCAGTTTGGTAAGACACCAAACACAAGCAGAGGCGAAGGAGGAAGTGGGTAACGCCCAAGCACACACAGGCTTGATGGTAGAGGTGGCCATAAACTTAAGAGACCCGCTCTTATATCCCCCTAAGGCCATCTTGCCGTCCCCAGGCAAGAACAGTGCTAAACAATGGCTTCCAAGTGCCCGCTCCTGAGGCAGACCATCATTGCCATGAGGCAGACCATCACTGCCATTAGCCCACGCTTGTGCACTGCATCCTCTCTGCTCACAGGGGGTAAAAATACAGGAACTCCTGCTTAATGCTGGTTTTTTATTTGGCTCTTTATTCTTATCTGTTCTTGATTCAATGACCATTTGCAGTTAGATTTTTTACCTAAATGGATGATGATCACCAGTTTTTTAGTTACCCCGTCTCCAGGGTTTTGACTGCACAAAACTTACATCCAGCCCTTTAGCTAAAGTTAGATTCACCTTGTGTCTTGGCTCTTAAGATTTTGACAAGTTGGCTGGCCTTGCTTGAACTCATATCTCTGCAAATACAAGGTCTATTGGAAATCTGGAGTTGTCACTTTTTTCCCCTGGGCAATCAACTGTACATTCACAAGGAATGTTCGCGATTGCTATTACTATAACTCTCAGAACACAGGCACCATATAACTCTGCTGAATAAAAAGAAGAAAACGACTCATAACTTAAGAAGCTGCCAGGGTTTAAAGCGTGGCCTTCAGAAGCCCAGGACTGCTGCGCCACTAACGCCTGCAACGCTTGAGTCTGAAAAGAGACATAATGTGTATTAGCATTCTCAGCAAAAGCACTGTAGCCAACTCTGTTTTCATATTCCTCAACCCAGTTCCTTTGAAAATGAAAGTAAAAATAAAGCAATACTCCTTTATAATTTCCTCAAGACCTTGGAGTGTGGGTTAAAGAAAATCTGCTGATTCTGCTGACCTTCGCAAAGGTGCGGTGGAGGCAGGGAGGAGTCACTGCATTTGGGTCTCATGCGGGTCCCTAAGAGCTGGGCTTTGCCCGTGCTTTCGATATTTTCTTTCAAACTTGCCATTTTGCTGCTGCAGCTGGGCTTGTCAGTTTTCAGTACTAATGGGTTGTGATGGAGTGTCAGGGGAAGTCAACAATCAATGCTTGAAAAAAAACTGGTGGGGGCGGTTGTCGGGGGGCCATCACTGCTGACATGGCCAGGAACAGAAATACAATGGTCTTCTTTTGTAGAAAAACAGACAAGGAATACTGCACTGTGTTTTGCTTTTAAGATTAGTATAGATTTTTATCCTTTGATGACTGGGCTGTCTGCCCTTCCCCCACTGTAAGTTTGGCTATCAAACAACATAGATTCTGGCTTTTAAATAAACCACTTTACAGTATAGTTAACATTACAATTCATGGTGTGAGTTGGACTTGTTTCTTGCAGGAAGATGAATGAAGATGGGGAAATGTCTGCCGAAACAGAGGCATGAAAAGAATGGTGTGAGATGGCTGGGCCCACCTTGCGAATAGGCCTGTTTTAGGAAAAACTCAGTTAGACCCCAATGTTGTGTTACAGTAGAATACCATTACAGTAACATTCAGCATAATGATGCTAATGGGAAAAGCATCAATGCCTGGCTGAAGTTTACATCCAGGGCAAGAAATCTCACCGAACATGTTTTTTACTAATAATTCAGTAGAACCCTATTGTGACACTGGTGTCAGAATACAAGAATAATATTAGCCTCCTACGTTGTTTTATTCAAGTCGTATATCAGGGATTATACGTGGAAAATGATTTGACCCTACTGTAATATAATCTGTGATAGCAAAGCACTTTCAAAACAGGGGTTTACTGAACTTATTGACGTGAATTCTATTCATGCCAAGAATCCCAGAGTGATAACGAAGTAAAATTATTCGAGTTGACTTTATATAACACATGAGTTCCTGAAAAATTTGGGGTGACTCAGAGTAAAACTCAGAATCACATCCTTACCTATTCACTTTGTAAATTCAAATCTACATGTAACAGGTTTTCTTTTTTTTTTTTTTTTTTTTTTGAGACAGAGTCTTGCTCTGTCGCCCAGGCTAAAGTGCAGTGGCGCGATCTCAGCTCACTGCAAGCTCCGCCTCCTGGGTTCACGCTTAACAGGTTTTCTTAAAAGAAAGTTCATCTCTATTCATCTTTCTTTATAAAACTGAAAATTTTGCCTGTAATCCCAGCACTTTGGGAGGCCAAGGTGGGTGCATCACTTGAGACCAGGAGTTTGAGATCAGCCTGGCTAACATGGCGAAACCGTCTCTCTACTAAAAATACAAAAATTAGCCTGGCGTGGTGGCAGGTCCCTGTAATTCTAGCCACTCAGGAGGCTGAGGCATGAGAATCACTTGAACCCGGGAGGCAGAAGTTGCAGTGAGTCGAGATTGCACCACTGTACTCTGGACTGGGTGATAGAGTAAGGCTCTGTCTCAAAAAAGAGAAAAGAAAAGAAAATTTTTGTTGCAGAAAAAAAATGTGAACACAAAGTGTCTAAAGTTGCAGTGAAATAAAAAGCAGCTTTGCTGATCCCATATTCTTGCCTGAACTGTGTTTTTTCTTTCACCTACTTCACAATCTCACCCAGCCCAATGATTACTCTCAATTTCATCATTTCTATATTATGAAGATGTTAACAAGCATATAGTAATGTAATGATTGGAGTAAAATAACACAACAAGTTTATTTTGTTTTTAAAAATCATCCGCCAAGAAGACAGGGTGTATTTCTCCTATTTCTCCCACTAATTGCAACTAAAAACCCTAGACATCATATATATATATAAATCAAACAGAAGAAGACTCTGAAAGGTGGACGGAAGGAGGTAGACTGAATAGGGGCCTTGGGACGCAAACAATGAAGAGTGTTGAGTTCCCTGGATTTTCTTTCTGTCTCATATACCCTGGACTTGGAAAAGAAGAAGCTGGCAACCCTGAAACCAATGAGTGCAGACAAAACCCCAGCGAGGTCTCACTGGCCTTTTTCTTATCTGCAGAAAATTCTTGATCTTTGCTGATGTGCTTGTTACATGTATATTAAATATTAATTAATAAGGCCATGTCTCTGCAACGTAGGCTATCTTATAATGCATGTTGCAAAAATGCCTGCCTGTTCTTGCTGATTGACACAGGAAGACTCCCCTTTCTTCTGGTGTGTGTGACTCCAGGTCTTCTCTGCAACCTCAGTGCTCAGAGCTCCGGCCCCACAGGTCTCTGTACTCTGAACCTGGCTTCACAAGCGCATGGCCTGAGGAGGGGCTCATCGTGCAGCTTTGGTAGGAAGACAACCTTTCTGTTTGGGATCCACGCTAAAAATGGATTCCACTGCCTCAATTGCCCAGCAACATCTATATTGTTGCCTGTTAGTATATTATGATTTAACATCTTCCCAAGTTACAGGAGTTCAGAAGATTACTATTTAGTCATCTTAGGCTTATCACTGTGTAGACTATAAATGGCCAGAAAATATGGAATGAACGAATAAATATTGGCACCACAGTTCGAACAGAACTGAAAGTACACACACACACACACACACACACAAACACACACACATGCACACACACACCCCAAACGCTGAAAATGCTGGATAAACTATTTTTTAATGCATGCTCAAAAGCAACGAAAGAAAATTCCCTGATGTCAGGAAAAAAGAACAGCTCAAAGAAAAAGAGGTGAGTGTGAGCCGAAGCCAAACAGATGACAGGGGCGTTGGAAACAGATACAGCCTAACAGGCGTGGGACTCAAGTTTTAACACCTCTACAGCAAAAGGAGATGAGGCCTTGGGCCCGTGCAAGATGGAAAGCTGAAATGAAACTCCTGTTTAAACTGGAAGCCATGAAGCTGTGCCTAGATGTTGACACTGAGCTCAGAAAGTCGGCACCTTGGTTTAGAGAATCAGCAAGGGAGCTTATCATCAGCTTAGTGCAATGGGTAGGAAGCCTCACCCATAGGAAGTTGGAGCCAGTGCCTGCTACACACATGTGTAGTGTTCCCATCTGTATTACCTACATGAGGAGAGAACCCCAACCAAGAAATTAAGACAGGCACTGATCCAGCAATCCCACTTCTGCAAACATATCCGAAACAATTGAAAGCAGGGTCTCAAATAAATGTTTGAACACCCATGTTCATAGCAGCATTATTCACAATAGCCAAAAGGTGGTAGACACAAGTACTCAGGTGTCCATCAGTGGGTGAACTGATCGACAAAATGTGGTATATACAAAAGAAATATTATTCAGCCTCAAAAAGGAGGAAGATTCTGTCACATGCCATCACATGGATGAACTTTAAGGACATTATGCTAACTGAAATAAGCCAGGTACCAAACGACAATTACTGTGTGATTCCACTTGTATGAGATACCTGGAGTAGTTAAAGCTCATAGAGACACAGGCAAAATGGTGGTGGATAGGGGCCGGGGAGAGGGGAAAACAGGTAGTCACTGTTTAAACGGTATAAAGTTTCAGTTTTCTAAGATGAAAAAGTTTTGCAAATTGATTGCATAATGCCATGAACATACTTAATGCTACTGAACATTACTGTACACTTAAAAATTGTTAAGTTGAGCGAGGTGCAGTGGCTCATACTTGCAATCCCAGCACTTTGGGAGGCCAAGGCGGGAGGATAGCTGGAGCCCAGAGACTTTGAAGCAGCAATAAGCTATGATCGTGCCACTGCACTCCAGCCTGGGTGACAGAGCAAGACCCTGTTTCTTTAAAAAAAAAAATTGTTAAGATGGTAAACTTTAATTTAAAAATTAAAGAGAAAACTGGTACAGAACCAGGGAAACCTTTGGGCCCCACAGAAGAGCAAATGGAAAACAGGAAAATCTAGACAAGAGCACAGTCAGGATCTTATGTCACCCCAGAAAATCAATCCCCACCGAAGATGAGCTCATGCGCAAAGATGACAAGCCACACAGGGAAATGAGTCACTGTAGAATAATCGGCAGAGGGAGCAAATGGAAAAACGTGTTCACCGAGGGAGAGAAAGCAAACATTCCTACCTAAGATACAAAAGATTGTCTATAAACCATAATAAATGAACAGAAAAGAAAGGAGGTTGGGAGAGGGAGAAGGAAGAGCTGGCATTAAAGAATAAAAGACAAACTAAATAGGAATTACAGGAATAAGCAAATAGACCATCATTACAATTTTCAAAAAGAACATCATTGCATGGGTTAAACACTGGTCTAATTGATACTGCTAACGAATCCAGAGCATGGAAAATAAAAGCAACACGTTTTATTCAGGCCCAGATCTTTTCCCAGCCAATTGTATGATTTATAACCCATGATGCAACACCCATTCTATAGCCAGACACAAAATACTATCAGGCATTCCTCTTGTTCATTCTCAAATATTCAAACTTCAGATTAGGCACTATTTTTAAGCCCTGGAAATACAGTTACGAACGAGACAGACAAGGTCTTTCTCCTTCTGGTTCTTGCATTCTAGTAGTTTGTTATCTAGAAGATAATAAATAGGCATAAATAAAATAATTTCAGATATTGATAAGTATAAGGAAAAAATAATACAGAACATAAGATAGAGAGTAATGGGGCTGTCATTGGGGCCACCTTAGACTAAGTGTCCAGAAAAGGTCTCTCTATAGAGTTGGCATTTAAGCTAAGCTTGAATGAGAAGGTATCAATCAAGCCAAGATCTTTGAGAAGAGCAATCCAAAGGGAAGAAGACTTGAGGACAAGGGCTCTGAGAAAAGAAAGGAGCAAAAGCCTTTGAATTACGGTTTAGAATACACATAGTAGAAAGAAAGGAGAAGGATGTTTTCCATCAGCCGTAGTATGTAAGATGCCCTGGTTCAGATCCGCCCAGTTACTTGCATTGCCATATTGCTCTTGGTTCCCTTAAAGTTCAAGTTGTAACTGGGTTCTAGGATACGGTCTGGGAGAATCAAAGCACCAGGCCAGAATTATACTCCCAAGGCAGACACAGAACCGTGTTCTCCCAGAATTCCCTGGGTGACTTTGTACTGCATATTGCCTGCCCCTGCGTGAAGGAACAAGTGAGTTGATGCTGAGCACCCTCAAGCTCCATTTATTTTCTAAAACAACAGCGGTGACCTTCTGTAAAGGGGCATATAGTAAATAGTTTGAGCTGGGCGCAGTGGCTCACACCTGTAATCCCAGTACTTTGGGAGGCTGAGGCTGGCAGATCACCTGAGGTCAGGAGTTCGAGATCAACCTGGCCAGTGTGGTGAAACCCCATCTCTACTAAAAATACAAAAAAGTAGCCGGCATGGTGGCAAACACCTGAAGTCCTAGCTACTTGGGAGGCTGAGGCAGGAGAATTGCTCGAACCCGGGAGGCAGAGGTTGCAGTGAGCCAAGATCAGGGCATTGCACTCCAGCCTGCGCAACAGAGCAGAATCCATCTCAAAACAAAATAAAACAAAACAAAACAAAGATGAGCCTTGGGATGTGGTGGGGTAGAAATGTGAGTACTTTTATGATTTCCCCCCCCCACCAAAAAAAAGTCAGAAAGACACTAATCTATTAATATTTAATATGCAGGTTGACTTTGGTGGCCTCACTCAATCTGATGTCGCAGCATGAGATCACATGGTACAGAAAGAATTGGAGGGAAAAGAGCCATCCAAGCGCAGCCAGTGGTCCTCAGTCTTTCATCACTTTCAGTGCCTCAAAGTACGTTACGGTTTGTATGTAACATCCAAAATACAGACAAGTAGCTTAAAAGATTTCCACAAAGAAACCTCGGACTGAAGACAATACCAATAATACAAGCACAGATGAATGACACAAACATGACAGAACCAACACTTCTCCAAGTCCTAGTGTGACATTTGTTAGTCACATAAAAGACAAAAAACAATGGAAAAATTAATTATATCTGAAAAGCAGTCCACAAAAATATTCAAATCTATATTCGTTACTATTGCTGTAAAACAAATCACTGAAAAACTTAGTGACTTAAAACAATAATAAGGATTTAGTATCTCACACAGTTTCTATTGGTCAAAATTTGGGTGCAACTTCTCTGAATGATTCTGGCTTAGACTCTCACATGAGATTGAGGTGAAGATGTTGGCCAGGGCTACAGTCATCTGAAGGCTTTGCTGGGACTAAAGGAGCCACTTCCAAGATTCACTCGTTTGGCTGACAAGTTGGTGCTGCCTTTTGGGAAGAGGTCTGAAATCCTCACCATGTGAGCCTCCCTATCAGGCTGCTTGAGTCTCCTCACAACATGGCAGCTGGCTTCCCCCAGACTGAGTGTTGCAAGAGAGCAAAGCAAAAGCGGCAAACTCCTAGCCTTAGAAGTCAGCACCATCAGGCCAGGCACAGCGGCTAATGCCTGTAATCCCAGCACTTTGGGAGGCCACGGCAAGTGGATCACATGAGGTCAGGAGTTCAAGACCAGCCTGGCCAACATGGTAAACCCCATGTATACTAAAAATACAAAAATTAGCCAGGCGTGGTGGTGCATGCCTGTAGTCCCAGCTACTAAGGAAACTAAGGCAGGAGGATTGTTTACACCTCGGAGGCAGAGGTTGCAGTGAGCTGAGATCGCCCCACTGCACTCCAGACTGGGCAACAGAGAAAGACTCCTTCTCAAAAATAAAATAAAATAAGAAGTCAGCACCATCACTCCTCACTCTCACCATACTCTGTTGGTCACACAAACCAACCCAGATGTAGTACGGGAAGGGAGTATACTAGGAGGTGAGGACCACTGAGGGCCACCTTGAAGGTTGGCTACCACAGTACACCCTCGGACCCCTAATAATTCATGTCTTTCCTACGTGCAAAATACACTTGCTCCCTCTCAAGTGTCCCAAAAGTTTCATCTCATCACAGCCTCCATTCAAAGTCTAGAATCTCATCATATATATCAGGTTCAGGTGCATATGAGGATCCTCAAAGGTCACTGAAATTTACCCCAAAGGTATCTGGTGTTTGGGGATTTTGAGATATTTAACAAGAGCAAACATTATTCATACCATGGTATTAGTCTGGGTCCTCGTGTGTGTGTGTGTGTGTGTGTGTGTGTGGAGAAAGAAAGAGAAAGACAGAGATACTGACATTGTAAGGAATTGGCTCGTGCACTTATGGCAGCTGAGAAGTCCCGTGGTCTACCATCTGCAGGCTGAAGACATGGGAATCCTAGTGATATAATTCAGACCATATCTGAAGGCCTAAGATCCAGGAGCACCCATGGTATAAGACCCAGTCTCAGGGCAGGAGAAGACCAATGTTCCAGCCCAACAGTCAGGCTCAGAGTGTGTCTTCTCCCTTTCTCTGCCTTTTGCTCTATTCAGGCCTCCAAAGGATTGCACGAGGCCCCCCACACTGGGGAGCACCATCTGCTTTACTCAGTCTACCCATTCAGGCATAATCTCATCTAAAAGCACCCCCACAGACACACTCAGAATAAAATTTAACCAGATATCTGGGCACCCTGTGTCCCAGTCAAGTTGACACATACAATTAACCATCACAACCATTAAAATAAGATAAAATAAATGAATGTTTAACATATTATCTATCTCACATGTCTCATCCCATTTACTTATATTTTTATGTATGTTTCATGATATGCATAATACAACTATGCACGAGTACACTTATATATGTACTATATCTAAAACATGCATTTGTATACATTGTGTATTTACAGTACTCTTTGTAAAAGAGGCACAGAATCAAAAGTGTGTATAAGCGTTCAGGCCATGGTAAGATGGCCCTCAGAGAAACAATTTGATTGGGAAATTCTGCATTGGAATTTACAGTATTCTTTTTAATAGAGGCACAGAATCAAGAGAAGTTTGGAGACAACTGGTGTAAAGAGCCTGAAAGGTGAAAGAAAATGCTCGTTCATTCCTAGCTGCTATTTTCAGTAATCACTGTCAGGGCTTCTATCTGGTGGTTGGTAAGTAGTATCAAAATATAGTTAGCAGCCTGACTGCCTTATGGGAAGTGGCAGAAAATGAGGTGGTTTTTGAGGGGAAGTGAATGTAAAAATCACATCAAGGAAGAAGAGGTGGTAGCTGTGGCAAGCATTTAGCCTGTTCTTGAAGATGAACGGAAGATTTAGAATCAAGGACAAATTTCCTTTTTAAAAAGCCAGTAAATGCATGACCCATTTATAAGACTAGAGCAACAAATATACCTAAGAAAAGTACGTAGGGAAGATTTGAAGGGGAGAAAGTGTATCCTTTCCTATAAAAATTGTGTCTTATTTTTTAAAGGAAGGGCAGTGCAGAGAGATGGTGGAAAGAAGAAAAGAGAGGGAGGACCGAATGAAGGGAGGGAGAGAAGGTGGGAGGGAAGGAAGGAACTTATCAACGTCTGCCACCATAAGCTACCAGCTCATTACCCAAAATGTTTAATTCTCTTCTCCCTTTGCTGCTCCTTCTCACTGAAACTTTGCATTTATAGAATCAAAGGTCACAAGAACAATCCTACTGCAGTTCTTCACCAGTATGGTTGTCCACTGTGGTAGTTCAACCAAACACCACAGTGCCAGTCACCACAGGCACTCCAAGAATCCTGCTCTTATAAACTTTCATCTAGCTAGCCACTGTGGAACAATACAGAATGTCCCAATCGAATTATTTCTCCAAGGGCCACCTTACCATGGCCTGAACGCTTATACACGCAGCTACTATTACCCATATTTACAATGTGCGTTGTGCCATAAGTAGTATAAGTTGGTAGTTGGTACATGTTATCACCAAAATGGTTGTATAATTTTTAAATGTCTTAGTTAAAGTATTAAGAATTACAGTCTAGGCTATGAACAACATCTACCATCTACTGAGCCCTTGTTTTCAGCCAAACACTTTTCATAAATGATTTTCATACATTCTGTCATTTCATCCTCACAATAATCGTTTGTGGTATGTTTGACTACTATCCCCATTTTACAGAGAGAAAACCAAGGCTGGGTTCTCTTAGAGTAAAAACTTTCAAAACAAAGTGCCAAACACTGCCCATAAGCTGAACAAAAGTGTTTGAAAACTAAAACTGAAAAAAAGGCAGAATTTCCAATGCACAGAAAAACAGACTACGGAATGTAGTTTTAACCGTTTAAATTTGTCTCCCGTATATTTTTCTTAAACATTTCGTACTGGTACCACTTATCTGCTCTTAAGGAAGGGTTGATAAAGGAGCAAACAAACATGTACTAAGCAATTATTAAAGAACAAGAACCAATCATGTCACATTTGATAGCCTGATTTTTGGGGGGATTTCATGCTTGTGATTCTTTATTGCACTCTTATGGTGTAGTCATACGTTCTGCTGGAAAAGTTGTCCCTAACTCACGTGATGTTACTGAACGTGTCTCTGTATCATGGGTTTATACTGGAAAGAACATCAAGCCTTCTAGTTATACTATCATCTAAACAAATTTGTGAACAACTGGCCTAGCTCTCCCTAAACATGATTTTACTCATATCATTTCAATAATATACTTTTCAGAAACACATTGATTATGTAAGATGGTATGTGAAAGAAATACCATCTTTTCTCAGTGTGAGTTGAAACTGTTGTTCTTGTAGTTCTTCTCCTGTTGCAAAGCAGTAGTGACACCACCCAGGAGGGCCACATCTCTGAAAGCCAGGAGCAGAACTCTGCAGGAGAACTCACACCCTGGGCTCCTGGATGACAGCACCTCTGCTCTGCAGAAGAAAAAAGGACATGGCTCCCCAAAGAAGGAGAAAGTGAATGGGAGCACCCCGGAGAGGATGCTGGAAACACAGTTAGTTGTGCTGTTGGTGGAGTGAATGGAATGTAAAGAGTCTCCAGGGATGACTAAGTCTAGATTCTAGTTGGAAGTTAAGAAACTGAGCTCACTTCTGGATAGAGTCAGCTTTCACCATCAATTATGTATCAAGCTCAGTAGCCAGTTCAAGTAAACAGCTCAGGAGGGAGGAGTGGGCCTGAGCAAAAGGAGGCAGGAATCTCCTGAGTAAGGGCAAAGGAGGTGGGGGCAGAGAAGCCCAGGGCTGCACAGAGCCCAAAGGCAGCCTCCAGGAGCCCCGAGATAAGCGGCACTCCCCACACAGTGGAAGTGCACCCCCCACAAGCCCCATCCACTCACTCAGCCTTGGTGCCACCAATTGCCTGGTCCTGGGACAGTCTTCCCAGGTTGATGGAGACAGCTTGTCTCCTGGAGCCACAGCGCTGCCCACTTCCACTCTCATTGGGCCCTCTGTGTGTGTCAGAATCTGCCCTCCCCTCCCATCAGGGCTGATTACAAATCTGTCATCTTTTCCATTCTATGCATCCCAGACAACATGCCCACAAGGATGCTGGCTGGGATGGGCATTTGGATGCCTTGACTTAACGAAGCCCACAGGTCCACAGTCCACTTCACATCCAAGAACACCTACCAAACCAATCTATCTACAAACAGAAATTGACACAGAACAAACGGAGCACATGGGGCTGAAGGGATGCTAAGCACAAAAGTGGATCAGATACAAGTTAGGTCAAAAAGAGGAAGGAAACTTTCCTGGGGAACCTCAGCTCAAACTGGCAGAAGACCATGGATGAGTGTTTGGGGCACCATTCTGGAAGAGAAAGGAAGAGACAGAGGCTGACCCACTCCCAGGCTTTCCTGATCAGCCAGGAGGGCCGTCCCAGGTAGTGAGTAAAACTGTATTAAACTACGCTGGAGAACATATCCATATATGTCTTTAAAGTGTTCCATGCATATATGCCAATGTCATCATTATTGCGCTACTATTGTGGTGGTGATGACTGATGGAATTCCTCACTTTAAATAAGAATGACTCACTCATATTGAACAGTTGCCATGGCCATGCACCCTAATAAGTGTAATTTCATTTAATTCACCCATCTGCCCAATGAGGTAGGCACTACTGCCTCTCTTTTACAGGTAAAGAAGTTGATTCTAAAAAAGGGAAAGTAACTTGCCCTCACTCAGAATGAGCAGTGAATGATCTGAGCCATTCGGCATAGCCAAGCAGTCCTAGGTAACGCTATGGCCTGGAGGGACAGTCCTGCTTTACAGCACAGCAAAACCACTAAATGTAAAGATGCCCCCTAATCCCTGAGATAAGGCTACATCATGTGTGTGGAAGCCATTCGAGAAGGCAAGAGTTTAAAACATTTTAGGAAAATCGCTATTCAGAATGATGAAAACAAACTAAAGTTTGACTCCCAAAGAAGTGACGTCAGCGGGCTGGAAAATGTAGTTATGTGGAACACTAACCCCGGATGAGGCTGGATGAATGAAGTGTTACCATATTAGTAATAGGAATATGAGAGCAGCACAATGGAGATGAGCAACGTTAGCCAAACTGCAATGGCTGGACAAATTGGTGCAGGAGAGAAAGGAGAATCTGAGAAACGTAGAAGTCATTTGTCTGTGAAACAGCCTCACAGAGACCTGGAGGACCCGGGCTACCCCACTCGCTTCCTACCACTGCCACCGACTGCTCAGAATGTGGTGCTGGAAGCCAGGCACACACCTGTAGTCCCAGCTATTCAAGAGGTGAGGTGGGAGGACCACCGGAGCCCAAGAGTTTGAGGCCAACCCTTAGACAACATAGCGAGATCCCTGTTTAAAAAAAAGGAACGATAAAAAGACTAGAGTGGGTTTTTCCAGGTAATATATTTATTTCTTTCCACAAACACTTGGCTCTTCTCCTCTAATTTTGAAACCCCTGACTCTGGGTTCCTCTGTATTTTGGCACTGCCGGCATTAGAAAATATATATGTGCTGCAGCCTTTGTGAACAGTACAAGGCTGTAGTAAAAGCAAACTGATCTCCTTGTCTGGTATATTTATGCAGTGCAGCAGAAAACCAATAAGTGCATGACCTTGTTCCACACACAAATATGTTCTTTTAACGGGTTTCTCCTTTAAGGCAGCAAGTCTGCACTGGCTGGGAGAACAGAAAGACTTTTCCTTTTAAGAAACGTGCACAATGGTACTATTTTCTTTTTCAGCCATTTTTTTTTTGTCTTTTATTTTCTCGGTTTCACAAACCATACTCATAAAAGCATATACTTTTTTTCAAATGATGACGTTAGCAGAACCATCGTGCAGAAGGGCTTCCCTCCCAGGGCTGCTGGTTTGCTTTTATCGGGTGCTGGAAGTAGACCCCACCACAGAGATTCACACCAATTCAGATTCTTATCAGTTACATTAGAGGCACCATATTTCAGGCTGTATTCCTATCTGACCTCTTGGCTGTGTTAGTCACATGGATATATGGATGGACAGAAAGACAAATAATGAGACTCTACAGGTCAATAACTGCTTTCAAACCACTACTATAATTAAGAAAGCACTGGTTTGATTTTCTTGCTCCTGCATAACTCTCGTTTGGGGTTGGGCAAAGTTGAGACTGATTTATGCCACAGCACTCCATGAATAAAGCTTTGGAATTAGAAAAGTGTGGCCACAAATGTTGTGTTTAATTTACACGTGCATCAATAAGCACTTCGCTCCACGCAATAGCCCCTGTGTGCTACACAGGATCGAGTGTACCATCAACATTCTGTGGTCGACACTCACCAGAAACCTGCTCTGTGCCAAGCACTGTGCTGGGTGCTGCACATTCAGAGACAAGCAAAAAAAGAAAACGGAGAAGAAACAAAAAAAGAACCTGCAACCGATGGGGCAGTGCCACAGGATCCAGATTCGCGAATACCCTTTGTGAAAATTGCTTCAACATCGTTCTATGTTTCACACGGAAAACCACCCCTTCCTCCTTCCACCCATGAATCAGTCGAGAACAAAAGGAAATGATTCTGAATTTTTCCTTTCTTTCCCAGCACCTTGGGAAGAGCCAGGCATAGAGCCAAAAAGATGAGGGGTTTTGCTAAGGAAAAACACCACCCTGTTTAGCTTTGATGGGGGAAAGAAAGAAAGAAAGAAAGGAGCAACTGTATCGTGTATAGAGGCTTGAATGATGTGTATGAGAAGAGTGTTTTTATGGATAACAGCCATGGGCAAAACAGCAGATCTAATCAAAAGCACTACACACATGGATGTTCCCGGCCTCTGGGAGAAGGGAACTCTTACAAGGCTGAGTTTCTCCATTTTTCTTCTTCAATTCGACACAGAGGATAGACAGCCTTACTGTGCATAAAATATTCCTCACCGCCTTCCTGTCCTCCACAAGAAAAAAAAAAAAAAAAAAGGCTCCATCACTGAGACAAGCCATTAATTCCAAACTAATAAAATACTCTTCCCTCCATCACACAGGTGAGTTGTGGTGTGACTATCCATGCGGTTCCGCACATGTGAGCGGCCAGAAATCGCCACGGCTACCCGCCGCTCCCTTCTTCCGAGCCCGGGAACCCAGTCCTGACTAAGGGAAACAAGGAGGCTAAGAGGAATGCTCCCCCTTCTTCTCTCCGCTCTCCTCCTCCCCGTGCCCCTCCTGCTCCCCTGTTGGACAGGCTGACTCTCCGTGAAAGGCCCCCGTAGGCTGCAGCAGAGATGGGAGGCAGCCGCTGCTGTCGCCCTCCACAGGGCACCACGTTCTCCCAGTTCGGGAGGCTTCACCGAGGTCACCTGCTCAGGTTCCTGATTTCCCCGTCAAGGGCCCAAGACGCAGGGCTGCCATGTTTTGGAAAATCTGAAGAGTGAACAACAGTCTGAGCAGACAGGAGCCCGAGGAAGTAACCAGAGGAGCCCGAGGAAGTAACCAGAGGAGCCAGGGCCTGGGAGGAGGAGAGGGGCGCTCCTAGCACGTGCTGGAAAACAGCGGGTCAGACACCAAGGCCAGACAAGACAGCGGGGCACCGAGAACCGGTGTTAAAGAGTCTGGTCCAGAATAATTCTGGGTATTGGAAAGCCAGATAAAAGATACGGAATCCACCAGGAAGCTTCTTGACTAGACCTCAAATGGGTGCATTTTGTGCTTTTTTTTGTTTTTATTTTGTTTTGAGACAGAGTCCTGCCCTGTTGCCCAGGCTGGGGTGCAATGGTGTGATCTCGGCTCACTGCAACCTCCACCTCAGGTTCAAGCAATTCTCCTGCCTCAGCCTCCCGAGTTGCTGGGATTATAAGCGCCCGCCACCACTCCCGGCTATTTTTTGTATTTTCAGTAGAGACTGGGTTTCACCAGGTTGGCCAGGCTGGTCTTGAACTCCTGACCTGAGGTGATCCACCTGCCTTGGCCTCCCAAAGTGCTGGG
This sequence comes from Macaca fascicularis, assembly GCF_037993035.2. Classification (NCBI taxonomy): domain Eukaryota; kingdom Metazoa; phylum Chordata; class Mammalia; order Primates; family Cercopithecidae; genus Macaca; species Macaca fascicularis. The sequence goes on from NC_088378.1 coordinate 64,965,271, forward strand.
ATTACAGGCGTGAGCGACTGTGCCCAGCTGAAATTGTTGCATTTTAAAACCAGATCCACATTCCACTGTTTTCCAAATTGCTCTTGACCATCCCCAAATAATCTGACCACGATGACTGATAGAAAGCTGGGGCCCTGGCTGCATCCCAGGCACCTCACCCGGTGTTTACCGGGATCTCCTCATTCACGGCTCAGGAGTGTTTTGGCCTACATGTGGTTGCTCCCCCACTTAGAGAGGAAGAGGCAGAGACTCAGGGTAAAAACTCACCCAGCTTTGCCCAGCCAGCAGGACCAGAGCTGGGGTTTGCACCCAGCTGATTTGATTCCCACCTCCACATCCTAACTATGCAAACTTTTAGAAACAGCCAGAAAAAATACATTTTTATAATGTGACAACATAGCTAGGTTAAACTGCAAGTCTGAGAATTTCCTAACCTGTGTGGTTCTGGCTTAGGACTGGCCACCGGAGGAATAGATGCGAGATCTGTAAGGCAGATTCAAAGCCGCAGGCTGCCACTCAGAGGTCCCACACTAGTGCAATCTGCTGGCACGGATGCTGGCCTGGGGCATCCTCCTCCCTCTGGACCTCCTCCTCCAGCTTCTCTGTGTCCTGAGTCAAGCACTGCACAGCTTCACAGCAAAGGACGCTGGCTTCTTCAGGTCACTCATGTCATCCAGGTTGCAGGTGGTAAGAGACAGACAACTGACCGTTTGTCCTTGTGGGTTTAGTTTGTCTTCACAGTTTCCAGTTCATCCTCAATTTCCTGTGCTTCATTCATGTCTTGCTTTTCTTCCCAATTTCTGGTCCTGCTGACTTAGAATAGGCCCCCGGCTACCGAACACAGAGGCTACAGCCTTCCAACATGTCTTCATCAGCTTCCATGATTGCATACAGCCCAATTGCCATAAGAGATGATCCCAAATGCACATCACTCACAGTGGTTCTGCTTCTCTGATGCACGTGTTGGGGCTGGCAGTGGTTTCTGGGGAACAGAACTTTAAAGATGAGTTCTTAGACTTGGAACTGGTGTATCTAGAATTGGTTCACTGATCTGATTAGATGTAGAGGCACTAACAGCCCTGTGACAATAGCCAAGGAACACTGGTAGCCTGTGACACGCAAGGGCAAAATATTCACTAAATTGTCATTTGTAATCAAGCGTCTGAAAGACAAGGCTTTAGGTGACCAAGTAGTTGCTGCTATAATGCTTTTGGTGAAAATAAAGAGTCTAATGGAGTTGGTTGCTTTTAAGACTAGTGCAGAACTTAGCAAAAGAAAATGAAGACATTGGGGCTTCTAATTCTCAGTTCAAAGTCTGGGGAAAGGACAACATGAAGCTTCTAGGACTTCCCTGAAGGATTTCTTGTCTTCTGTAGCCAAAATCTCTGAAAAACAATCCTAAATCTGATCCTAAGGACTGCTGAATGACAAAGCACATTGAATTCACAACCTTTCAAAAATCTTATACGTTAAAACCAGGGCATGGACTGGGCCCCTGAAAATGTGAGAGTCATTTCTGCCAAGCCTCTTTTGTCAGTGGAAGTAGCGCTTCTTCCTCAACCAAGCTTCCTTTTTCTGAGGTCTTCCTGTGCCTGAGAAACTTGTCATGGTCTCCACTGAGGTCGCTGCCTTGCAGGGGACCGATTCTCCCAGACCCTACCCAACTGTTTCCCATTGCTTCTGGACCTCCGACCAGGCTCAAGTCCTGGCAGGCCTCAGGAGCGAGGGCACAAAGTGTAACCCATGGGGAGGCACTGTACGCACCAGAAGGACCAAAACACAGCGAACTTTATCCATAGTATCCTGGAAGACACATTTGGGAATGAATCCCATGATGTTGGATCCAGCTGGAAGGAATAGTCCAGATTAAGCCAAATTTGTTGACACATGTACACTGAGAAAAGACCCTGGATTCAGTGTGTTAATGTGAGCAGTTGAGAGGGGCTCTAAATGTCTGTACAGGTCACTTCCTGAACAGGAACAAAAGTGGCCTTTACTGACTAACGTTGAAAGGCTGGCACTTCCTCAGCAAACTTCAAAAGACAAGATCCTGAGGCTTAGAAAATCAGAATTGTAGAGTGGACTTACTGCTTAAGACCTGTTCAGGATGGGTATGGTGGCTCACGCCTGTAATCCCAGCACTTTGGGAGTCCGAGGCAGGCAAATCCCTTGAGGTCAGGAGTTCAAGACCAGCCTGGCCAACATGGTGAAACCCTGTCTCTACTAAAAATACAAAAATTAGCTGGGCATGGTGGTGCACACCTATAGTCCCAGCTACTCAGGAGGCTGAGACTGGAGAATCACTTGAACCCAGGAGGTGGAGGTTGCAGTGAGCCGAGATTACACCACTGCACTCCAGCCGGCACGACAGAGTGAGACTCTGTCTTAAAAAAAAAAAAAAAAAAAAACCTGTTCACCCATTCCTAACTGTACCTTCCAGGAGAATCCAAGGCTGATATAAATTTACATATCTACCAGGAGATAAAACTGAGTTTAGGGTGGCTCTTCTCTGCAGGCCAGGAACAACCGTGAGAACTGCAGTCACTGAATTGGACTGCCAAATTCACGAGGATAGAAATGCCAGGGTGGCAGGCGCCCTTATTCACAGACACAAGGCTTTCACTGTTACTGTAATGGGCAGTACAGCTACGGGGGTGATCACAATGGTTTGACGCATGGAAATCTTTGGTGTCTCTAGAACTGAAATAGACATACCACCTGCTGGGTCTGATGAATAGAATTCTAACATGAATCATCCCAACAGAATTGTGACCCCTCAACCAATTTCTAGATTTGAGTCATTAGAAAGCCTCAGAGCCTCTTCAATGAGGTTAGGCTGGCCCCCCTTGACAAAGGTCCCAGTTACATCGCTAATGGTTAACTGATGTGTCTCCTGAAAGTCGGCCATGACTCCTGGTTGCCAAAATACTTGCCTGTGGGTGAAAATGCTTGGCACCACTGACGGCCCTCCCTTTAAACTTCTGACCCTGGCATCCCTGGTTCTTCTGCCTCTTCCGCTGCTCCTCTGACTCTCGTTTGTGGCTTCCTCTTCTTCTTTCTAGGCCCTAAATGTGAGAATCTCTGTGTTTCTGTTCTGGTGCCTTTTCTCTTTCCATTTCCTAAATACTTGTATCTCCTCTAAGTAGAAATTCCAAACTTCCCTCTTCAATCCTAACTTTTTCTCTGAGCATCATCCCTGCTTTTCCATTAGCTAAACATCAAACCCCTGGGTGCACTATCGCCATCTCTAAACCATCCCATATCATTTTACTTCTGTTTTCCTATCAGTGAGGCCGCCATCTTCCCAATCAGATGTGAAACATCAGACATCCTTGACTCCGCCTCTCTTCTCTTCCCACATCTAAACAGTCACAGAATATTAGCCATTTGTTTGTACCATTTCTTACCTACCTTTCTATTGCTGGAAACCCAGCCCTAGCTCAAATCTTGAAATTCCGGTTCTCTCTGGAGGAACCATAGCAGGCTTCCACTTCCATTCTGTCCCCCAATCATCCCCCAGCCAGCCTATTCTTAGCATAGGTTCTATTTTGGTGTGTGTAGTTCTATTATTCAAAAACCACCATGACTCCTTGCCTGCACAACACAGTCCAAGCTTCAGATTTTAGTATTTTTGCCGTTATCAGTTCATCAACCGACATTTTTCATGACCCATTTTTGCATCCTTTATATAACGGATATTCCAACCAAACTCCACCATTCCCAGAATCTAACCCACAGTTTCCACTTCTATATCTTTATTTGCAGCATTCCCTTTATCTTTCATACTGTCCTCCTCCCCACCTGTTCCCTTGTTCCATAAATATTATTGAACATCTCCCTTGTGTAAGGTCTTGTGAACATCAGGGCGTCGTTCTTCCCTTAGGTGGCTCAGAATCCAGCCCGTTGAAATCCTACAAATCCTGCAAGGTTTAGTCTAGGTACCACCGCCTTCTTGGACTCCTCTTTTATCTCAGTCAGAGGTGACCACTGACCATTGCACTCTTGCCCTTGCTCGTGGTGTTTTCTCAATGCTAGATGCCAGTCCTTCATCCTTGAAGGTCTTTATGACAGCTCTGCCTTCTGGCTAGCATGCCCGTACTCCATGTAACCAAATTCTCACTTCCTTTAGTCTTCGCTCAAATTCACATCTTCAAAGGCCTTCCCCCACCACCCTCTCTAAAATATCCTCCAACCCTTCCCCGATTCATTTTTCTTCCTTGACGTTATCAGCACACATACAGAAGTATGTGTGTGTGTGTGTGTGTGTGTGTGTGTGTGTGTGTGTGTGTGTGTGGTTATTTGTGTATTGTACGTCTTCCCCATGAGGCTATCAGCTCCATGAGAACAGGGATGCTATATGCGAGAACTGTCCTTTGGAGACACCAATCACCTTTCCCTCATCTTCCCTCTTAATTTCACAAAGAACACAACTCCAGAATTATAGTTTATACGTTCTTTGGACCAGATCAAATTCCTAGACAGGGCTTTCTTTCCCCAATAATTATTTCCACAAGCAGAAAAGGAGAGAGAAATGCATTTATCCTCTCCTGTCCAGCTCATTGCTTTTGATTCTGGTTACATCGAAAACAACCACAGCTCTCTCCCCAAGCTTAGCAGACTCTCAGGTAAGAACTTGATCAATGTCTCTTGAACGAATTCCCCCTACCCAAGAAACAACCTCTTACATATCTTTTCCACAGCTCAATATTCTCACTGCGGCCTGAAGTATTGACAGTGCAGACCACTGACCACAGTTTTCTCTTTTAGGGCAGCTGCCTTCAGCAGGGACTACCACTGGTTCCTTCTCACAGAACAGCCACCGAGCCCAGGAGCTGCAAAAGCAGAGAACACTAAAAGCAAAAACAAAGGTGCTCAGCCCCACCTGTGCCTGGCTTTAAGCCAGAGCCACTCCTTGGTGACCATTAGCTCCAGAAAGAAAAAGCACTGAAAGTGGGTCTTTCCTCCTGAAGCCCTGGACTCTCAAGAGACTTTTTCCTTTAATTTTTCACCTCGCTGGGAGTATTTTTGTAACCATCACTGACTGGATATAAGGGCTCTATGGGGAGACCGAGTTGTCCTAAGTGGCAGAGAGAGCTCGTTCCTCCATAATATGTCTTTCCGAGAACAGTGCATTGGTAGCAAAAGTTGTTTTGTTCATTCCTTTTTCCTGGTATGAGTTTGAGCACCCTGTGGAAAAGCCAGCCTTGGCTTTTCTTCTGCGATGACTGCAAGATCAGACACAGAAAGGCCTCTCTCTGAGAGGAAGGAGCAGCCACACCCTCACAGTACTAGGGCACCCAGAGCACAGCCGGTAAAGACCATGGGCTCTGCAAACAAAGCCCTCCAGGAAACAGCCAAGCCAGGACAATTCCCTTTGGTGACCTGCAGTGTTGATTATTTCCAACGCCTTTATCTGTGGTCCATGAGGCCTCTGAGTCACTTATTATTGGCACCGGTGACACGGGGGTCTTCATGGCACACACGTCTGAGCCTTTATCGCCTGTCTTCTGATCAGCCAGATAGATACCTTGCATGTCTCTAATACGTGCTCTGTGTCTATGACTTAATTATCGAGCCTAGATTCATGTAATTCGCCATAGAATCTGGCAAACTGAAAATTGTCAGTCCAAAGACATTCTGTGCAGCTACTCTGATGGCCACCTGAAGGTAATAACAGCCTGACACCTTTAAACAAGCCGCTTGATTTCTCTGGGCCTGGGCTCCCTCATTAATAAAATGAGAGAGGTAGAAGTAGTTGGTGGCTCCAACCCTGGCTGCATATTAGAATCACCTGGGGAACTTGTAAACTAACTATGGTGCATGGGCCCCTCCTTCCCAGACCAATTAAGTGGGAATCTGGGGGAGGAGGTGGAGGCCAAAGCCCCAGTATTTTTTTTAAAGCTCCCTAGGGAATCCTAATGTGCAGCTGACATTGGGGAACCACCAGATTGGAAGATCCTCAGGTCCCTTAGTGCTCACCTCACTCTGCTCTGCAAGGTGCCCAGGACATGCCCAGGAGCCGCTGTTGCTGTTTGAGTGAGCACGGAGACGTATTTCTAACAATGGTTTGCCTGGAGTGCAAGAGAGCCACAGGATGGGGTCCCACCCAGTGATATCTTACTGTCCAAAGTAAAAAAGTTCACTTACAGCCGGGCGCAGTGGCTCACGCCTGTAATCCCAGCACTTTGGGAGGCCGAGGCGGGCAGATCACGAGGTCAGGAGATTGAGACCATCCTGGCTAACACGGTGAAACCCCATTTCCACTAAAAATACAAAAAATTAGCCGGGCGTGGTGGCGAGCGCCTATAGTCCCAGCTACTCAGGAGGCTGAGGCAGGAGAATGGCGTGAACCCGGGAGGCGGAGCTTGCATTGAGCGGAGACCCGCCACTGCACTCCAGCCTGGGCGACAGAGCAAGTGGTCTCAAAAAAAAAAAAAAAGTTCACTTCCAATCACAATGGCCTCTGCGGGGGCTTAATGTGTCCATGGAGAACACAGGATCGGGGGTTTTCAGGATTTTTCGAGGAGTTTAATCTCACCAAACAGTGCTCAAAACAGAAACCTGTCAATCTAACAGTGTAAAGAGCCCTATCATTTATAGGTGGCCTTGTACCCTCTCTGCAAAGGTGAACGTGCCTTGTACCCTCTCTGCAAAGGTGAATGTGCCCAGCCTTCGAGTCCCACCTAAATCCCACCTCTTTGTTTCTGCTTTCTCTCCCTATTTTCCCTCATCCATCCATTCATTCATTCAACAAATGTTTATTTCAGTGCCTAATTTATTGAGGCACTGTCCTGAGCACTTGGGATATATTAGTAAACAAAAGCAAAGAAAAAACAAAGGAGAGTAGGCTAAGGCTGATGATCAGAGCTGGGAGAAGCACCAAGGTGTAAACTGCAATAATAAAGAGGTGGTGGGGCTCAGCCCCACTGACAAGATGGTATCGGAGCAAAAACTTGAACCTGTTCCTCTCAGTTCTGCTCTACAATTCCCTTCCACCCAGAATTTTATGTGGCTGGCCGGGTGCAGCAGCTCACGCCTGCAATCCCAGCACTTTGGGAGGCCAAGGCAGGTGGATTGCTTGAGCTCAGGAGTTTGAGACCAGCCTGGGCAACATGACTAGACCCCATTGCTACAAAAAATACAAAAATTAGACCGGGCGTGGTGGCTCACACCTGTAATCCCAGAACACTGGGAGACCAAGGTGGGTGGATCACTTGAGGTCAGGAGTTCGAGACCAGCCTGGGCCAACATGGTGAAACCCTGTCTCTACCAAAAACTACAAAAAAAAAAAAAAAACTTAGCTATGCGTGGTGGTGCACACCTGTAATCCCAGCTACTCAAGAGGCTGAGGTGGGAGAATCACTTGAACCCCAGAGGCAGAGGTTGCAGTAAGTGGAGATCGAGCCACTGCACTCCAGCCTGGGTAACAGAGCAAGACTCTGTCTCAAAAAGAAAAAAAAAAGAAAAAGAAAAAAAAAATATATATATATATATATACACACACACACACACACACACACACAAACTTAGCTGGGTGTAGTGATGTGAGCCTGTAATTCCAGCTACTCGGGAGGTGGAGGCTGAGGCAGGATGATAGCTTGAGCATGGGAAGTGGAGGCTGCAGTAAGCAGCGATCAAAACATTGCACTCCAGCCTGGGCAACAGAATGAGACCCTGTCTCAAAAAAAAAAAAAAAAAAAGAATTATCTGTGGCTCCATGTTACTATTTCATGTTTTAGTGACTTCCTCCAAGAAATTTTAAGCATCCTACGGGAAGGAATATGGCTTATACTTTTCTGAAGCTTCTCAGCACAGAGCAGATAATAGGCACTGAGGGGGAAAAAAAAACACCGTTGAGATGGCGAAAGGCAAAAATAACGCTAAAAGGAGCATTTTATCTTATCTGCATTACAATCCATTTCTCCATCAGAAGGTTTTTGGTTCCAATCTTAGATCAAATGGGCTTAATTTCATAGAATCATAGCATTTTAGACTGGAGAGGGACCTTGCAAATCTTCTAATCCATATCCCTCATTTTATAGGCAAGGAGCCTGTGGCCTGAAAGTCTGGGATTCTCCCAAGTGGGTGAGTGGCAGGCATTCCCCCGAAGGTCACACTGCTGCTGAATGAGCTGTCACTGCCACTTAGGAGCACCACAGGCTGCGGCACCAGCCAGGGCCACCCCTCACCCACTCGGTGACTCCTTCAGACACTGACCTGCAGTGCAAGGCAAATGTGGGGGCAGCTTGAAGCATCGCCACACCTCATGCCCCTGTCTCTGCTGGTCCCTCCACAGCACCGGAGCTCCCTTCCAATTCCCTTCAAATCCAGAAATTTGGCCCAATCAATTTACAGAACAAAGAGTTTTTTCAACCTACTGGGTTTTTCTGTAATGAACCTGCCTGCACCTTGGTGTCTGTCCCAGAAAAGACGTAGATGGTAACTATCACTTTAAATGAGCAAGGAATTCGTAATAAAACTGAAACCTACAACAGTCTTTTCAACCTTTATTAACCCATGCCCTCTAAGAGAAGCACAAAATCACACACTCCTTTAAGGGTCATTAAAGTTGCAGAATAAACTACATACCACAGCTAAATACAAAACAGTAATATTTAAAATGCATTTTTATCTTGAAAGATACCTTAACTTAAAAACATGTAATATTACTATGAACACTAAGTCCGCTTGCTTACTTTCTCCTCAGTTTTTTTTTAAGAGGAAATAGATTTTGTTTTGTTTTGTTTTGTTTCCAAATACAAAATACTGTAATATTCACAGTGCTTTTCTAAAACTACATAGGGTCTTATTAGGTGTTAATGGAAAAAGACAAAGCTATATTTTAAACCCTGTTGACCTAAAAGTTAAATTATGCCAGAAAACATAGACTTTTTGGAATGAGTACACAGCTTGGAATCTGGCACCATGTTTTTTAATTCAGATAAAAGGGGCATTTGGCAGGGACGGCTTTGCCAAGTCTGCATTATTTGACTCTGCAATCACGAGTTCTGAAACCTCAACCTAATTCCCAAGATTACTGAGATCTTGGGGTCTGTCGTCAGCACCATCCCTGACCAGAGTGGACAAAAGATGAATGGAAACTGAGTACCACGTGTGTAGCCTTGAAAAAAAAGGTTTATATGTCTGCGGCAGCCTGCCAGAGGCTTATAATAGAACCTCAAAGAATAGCCAAGCAGGGAAATAGGCAGGGGCCTATAGTTTCATCCCCTGTAGGAAGAAATCATAATATTGTCAAGTAGTGAGATAAATAAAAAAATTGGAAATGTTACCGACAAGAATGTTGGGCTGAACTGCAGACTGTATTACACTTTGTTGTCCTTTGTATTCAAAGATAATGTGCCTGACAGTGATTGTTCTCTGAGCCTCAGAATGTGGCTTAAATACCAATGGGAAGCTGCAGAGTCTTTTCCATGCTCCGTAAATTGTTCCGTGGTTTGCTGCCACTGCCTTGTCACTCTTTGTGGCTCTGCTCTTTAGAGTCATGGATAACCTGAAGCCTTTGGTCCAAGGGGAGGGAGCTCACGCCTTCCTGCCCTCGGTGGGATGGTCAACTCATGCCTCTGGTTTGACAAAAATTGATGCTACAAAGAGGAGCTTGGGAAGCCACTGTTGCTGTAGGAGGGACGTACCTCCTTCGCCCCCAATAACCCAGGAAACAGCAAGGGTACCAGGAAATCGCTGAGCATCCTAGTGATAAGGGCATTGAGTAGAGAGCATGGACAAGTTCCAACCCCACACCACTGCCCAAATGAAACGCTGAGCTTCAGAGAGTCCCCCCACCGCAGCTACCATCTATCAAGCATCTACGCCAGGAGATTTACAAACTGCGAAGTCAATGACTCCTCTTATAGCCCTCAGAGAAATGAGGTCAAGGGCACGCTGCTACCCCAGAATTAGAGAGGCAGGCAGGCAGATACAGAGAATCACAAATTACCAGAGCAGAAACCTCTATGGGAACCAGTACCAGGGTAGAAAACCCTGGACTGTAATTGATAAATTGTTGGAGGCTCAATGTGTACAGGTCTGAGAGTTAAAAATTCCAGGATGACCCAGTCACAGGGAGACCCCACACTTCTGTAAGTTTACCTTTAGGAGCTCTAGCAGCTGCGCAGTGAATGTTACAGAAAGAAAATCCTCTGGAGCTTCCAGCAGGAGGAGGAGAAAAGGAACCATTTTGAGATAAAACAGAGCATTCTGTTCTTCTAACAAGACCTGCCCTCAAGAGAAACTGATGTACCCAAGTCTCACCTGCTGGGTGTGTTTCAGAACCTAACAGAAGGGAAATAACCAATCCCAGCCTGCTGTAGCCTTCCACGTGGGGCAAAGGAAAATCCTAACTCCTACTCCTTCATATGAGTTAATATGCGAAGGGCTTTAATGAAGAAAGTAGATAACATGTAAGAACACTGGATAGTATAGACATAGAGATGGAAATTCCACAAAGGAATCAAAAAGAAATACTAAAGATCAAAAACACTATAACAGAGATGAAGAATGCCTTTGACGTGCTCACAAGAAGACTGGACATGGCCGAGGGAAAAAATCTCTGAGCTGTGGGATATGATAACAGAAACTTCCAAACTGAAACACAAAGAGAAAAAAAGACTGAAAAACTGAATCCCAGAAAGAGAAAAAAGAAAACAGAGGCAATATTTGAAGCAACAATGACTATGAATTTCCCTCAAATTAATGTCAGACACTAAACCACAGATCCAGGAAGCCAGAGAACATAAAGCAGAATAAATGCAAAAAGGAAAAAAACTATACCTGAGTAGGCCAGGTGTGGTGACTCACGCCTGTAATCCCAGCACTTTGGGAGGCCAAGGCAGGCGGATCACGAGGTCAGGAGATCGAGACCATCCCGGCTAACACAGTGAAACCCTGTCTCCACTAAAAATACAAAAAAATTAGTTGGGTATGGTGGCGGGCACCTGTAGTCCCAGCTACTCAGGAAGCTGAGGCAGGAGAATGGCACGAACCAGGGTGGTGGAGCTTGCAGTGAGCTGAGATTGCGCCACTGCTCTCCAGCCTAGGTGACAGTGACAGTGCAAGCCTCCGTCTCAAAAAAAAAAAAAAAACCAAAACTCTACTGAGCACATCATATTCAAACTTCAGAAAAATCAAAAGGAAAAAACCTTGAAAGATGCCAGAAGTTAAATTAAAAAAAAAAAAAAAAAAAAAACCTTACCTATAGAGGAACAAAGAATTACATCAGACTTCTCAGAAACATGCAAGCAAGAAGAGACTGGAGTAAAATATTTAGTGTTAAGAGGAAAAAAAAAATAACACCAACCTAAAATCCTGCCCTGTAAAATTATCCTTCAAAAGTGAAGTAGAAATAAAGACTCAAACAAAAATTGAGGGAAATTGTTGCCAGTAGCACTGCTTTTCAATAAATTTTAAAAGAAGTTCTTCAGAGAGAAAAAAAAAAAAAACATATAGGTCAGAAAGTCAGATCTGCAAAAAGAAAGGAAGAGCATCAGAGAAGGAATAAGTAAAGGCACAATAAAAAAAAACATTTTCCTCATTCTTAATTGATCTAAAAGATAATGACTTGTTTAAAATAATAACAATATATTTATTTCTGTATGCTTTTGTGTGTATGTGTATGCATGCTTGTATATGCATATGTGTGTGTGTTTCTGTATGCTTACGTATAAGTGAAATGAATGACAGCAATGCTACAACGGACACAAAAGTGGAATTAGGACTGTGTTTTGTGATAAGATATTTGTGGCCAGATGCAGTGGCTCACACCTGTAATCCCAACACTTAGGGAGGCCGAGGCAGGCAGATCACCTGAGGTCAGGAGTTTGAGACCAGCCTAGCCAACATGGTGAAACCCCATCTCTACTAAAAATACAGGAAAAAATTAGCCATGCATGGTGGTGGACGCCTGTAGTCCCCACTACTCAGGAGACTGAGGCAGGAGAATCGTTTGAACCTGGGAGGTGGAGACTGCAGTGAGCCGAGATCACTCCACTGCACTCCAGCCTGGGTAACACAGCAAGACCCGGTCTCAAAAATAAATAAATAAATAAATAAATAAATAAATAAATAAATAATTTAAAGATATTTGCATTACTCTTGATGCAGTATAGTGTTATTTGAAACTGAATTTAGATTAATTGTAAATGTACATTGTGAGCTCTCAGGCAACCCAATTTTTTTTAAAAAGTATAATTGATATGCTGAAAAAGGAAAGAAAATGGAATCATATAAAATGTTTAGTTAAAACTGCAAAAGGAGCCTTTCTCGCCCACCCTCGCTAACACCAGCGCCTCCTCTACCTCTGTGCAATGAAGGAGAGGGGGCTAGAGCCAGGAGGTCTCCACACCTGGGCTTCCACAAAGCCGACTGCCCGCAAGGCCACCGGTGTAAAGAGCCCAGGAAGCCACCGGCTCCAAAAGACTCGCAGAGTGCGCCCTCTACCGGAGGGGTGGAGGAAACTCATCGTCCCAGGCTCGGTACTGTGGCACTCCGGGAAATCAGACGTCATCTGAAGTGGAAGAATTCCTGTTTCACAAACTTCCCTCTCAGCATCTGGCGTGAGAAATTGCTCAGGACTTTAAAACAGATCTGCGCTTCCAGACCGCAGCTATTGGTGCTTTGCAGGAGTCAAGCGATGCCTTTCTGAAGACACTAACTTGTGTGCTATCCATGCCAAATGTGTAACAATTGTGCCAAAAGACATCCCGCTAATATGCCCCATATGTGGAAAACGTGGTTAAGATCACTAGGATGGGAAACATCTCATTCTCAAAAAAAAAAAAAAAAAAAAAAAAAATTCTCTTTACCACCTGTTATTGATAGTTCTGAATGTTAAGGTTTTTTTTTACATGGGGTCAAAAGGAACCTAAGAATATGATTGTGAGTGGAAAAATACAGGACTTAAATCAAATATTGGCAGTTTTTCCATTTTTGTGTGTGAATTTTTAATATAAATGCAGAGACATAAGGTATTAATGCAAGTCAAAATGTTTCAGTGAACAAGTTTCAGGAGTTCAACTTTATAATAATTATAAACAAACCTGTTATATTTTTCTGGACAATGCCAGCATTTGGAGTTTTTAAAACATTCAGCTTCTATGGACAGCAACCAAATGGTGTTTCTAGCATTTTTATCATACAGTAGACCCCATTCATTCACTATTCTGGATTATCCTACATGACAGTACATGTTTCTAATATTGTCTGTCTTCTGTGCTATTCCTACAAGTTTTAAAATGCATTAAATTCTTTAAAAAATTAAAATAGAAGTTTAAAAAACAAACTACAAAAGGCAAAAAAAAAAAGTATGGAAGACAAAAATAGGAACAAAGAACAAGAGCAACCAATAAAAACAATAACAAATATGGCAGACATCAATTCTACTATATCAATAATTACTTGAAATGTCAATGATCTACATACACCACTCAAAAGATAAACAAAGGGCTAGGTGTGGTGGCTCACACCTGTAATCCCAGCATATTGGGAGGCCAAGCCAAGTAGATCTCTTAAGCCCAGGAATTCAAGATCATCCTGGGCAACATGGCAAAAACCCAATCTCTACAAAAAAATACAAAAACTAGCCAAGCATGGTAGTACACACCTGTAGTCCCAACTTCTCTGGAGGCTGAGGTGGGAGGATCACTTGAGTCTGGGAGGTCAAGGCTGCAGTGAGCCAAGTTCATACCACTGCACTCCAGCCTAGGCGAGAGAGCTAGACCCTGTCTCAAAAAAAAAAAAAAAGATAGATATTCCAAGAGGATCAAAACACATGACCCAGAACCATTCCAAGATGGCCAAATGGGAACAGCTCCAGTCTGCAGCTCCCAGCGTGATCAACACAGAAGATGGGTGATTTCTGCATTTCCAACTGAGGTACCTGGTTCATTTTATTGGGACTGGTTGGACAGTGGGTACAGCCCACGGAGGGCGAGCTGAAGCAGGGCGGGGCGTCACTTCACCCAGAAAGGGCAAGGGGTCAGGAGATTTTCCATTCCTAGCCAAGGGAAGCTGTGACAGACTGTACCTGGAAAAACAGGGCACTTCTGCCCAAATACTGCACTTTTCCAATGGTCTTACAAACGGCCCACCATGAGATTATATCCTGCACCTGGCTCAGTGAGTCTCATGCCCATGGAGCCTTGCTCATTGCTAGGGCAGCAGTCTGAGATCAACCTGCAATTCAGCAGCCTGGAAGGGGGAGGGGCGTCCGCCTTTGCTGAGGCTTGAGTAGGTAAACAAAGCAGCCGGGAAGCTAGAATGGAGGGGAGCCCACCACAGCTCAATAAGGCCTACTGCCTCTGTAGACCCCATCTCTGGGGGCAGGGCATAGCTGAACAAAAGGCAGCAGAAACTTCTTCAGACTTAAACATCCCTGTCTGACAGCGCTGAAGAGAGCAGTGGTTCTCCCAGCATGGTGTTTGAGATCTGAGAACAGACAGACTGCCTCCTCAAGTGGGTCCCTGACCCCATGTAGACTGCCTGGGATACACCTCCCAGTAGGGGCCGAGTGACACCTCATAGAGGCAGGTGCCCCTCTGGGAAAAAGCTTCCAGAGGAAGGATCAGGCAGCAATACTTGCTATTCTGCAATATTTGCTGTTCTGCAGTCTCTGCTAGTGATACCCAGGAAAACAAGGTCTGGAGTAGACCTCCAGCAAACTCCAACAGATCTGCCGCTGAGGGACCTTACTGTTTAATGGAAAACTAACTAACAGAAAGGAATAGCATCAACATCAACAAAAAGGACATCCACACCAAAACCCCATCTGTAGGTCACCAACATCAAAGACCAAAGGTAGATAAAACCACAAAGATGTGGAGAAAACAGAGTGGAAAAGCTGAAAACTCTAAAAACCAGAGCACCTGTTCTCCTCCAAAGGACCGCAGCTCCTAGTCAGCAACAGAACAAAGCTGGACAGAGAATGACTTTGATGAGTTGACAGAAGTAGGCTTCAGAAAGTCAGTAATAAGAAACTTCTCCAAGCTAAAGGAGGATGCTCAAAACTATCACAAGGAAGCTAAAAACCTTGAAAAAAACATTAGAAAAATGGCTAACTAGAATAAACAGTGTAGAGAAGACCTTAAATGACCTGATGGAGCCAAAAACCATGGCACAAGAACTACGTGACGCATGCACAAGCTTCAGTAGCTGATTCAATCAAGTGGAAGAGAGGGTATCAGTGATTGAAGATCAAATGAATGAAATAAAGTGAGAAGAGACGTTTAGAGAAAAAAGAGTAAAAAGAAACTAACAATGCCTCCAAGAACTATGGGACTATGTGAAAAGACCAAATCTATGTTTGGTTGGTTTACCTGAAAGTGATGGGGAGAATGGAACCAAGTTGGAAAACTCTCTTCAGGATATTATCCAGGAGAACTACCCCAACCTAGCAAGGCAGGCCAACATTCAAATTCTGGAAATACAGAGAAAACCACCAAGATACTCCTTGAGAAGAGCAACCCCAAGACACATAACTGTCAGATTCACCTAGGTTGAAATGAGGAAAAAATGTTAAGGGAAGCCAGAGAGAAAGGTCGGGTTACTCACAAAAGGAAGCCCATCATACTAACAGCAGATCTCCCAGCAGGAGCTCTACAAGCCAGAAGAGAGTGGTGGCCAATATTCAACATTCTTAAAGAAAAGAATTTTCAACCTAGAATTTCATATCCAGCCAAACTAAGCTTCATAAGTGAAGGAGAAATAAAATCCTTTACAGACAAACAAATGCGGAGAGATTTTGTCACCACCAGGCCTGCCTTACAAGAGCTCCTGAAGGAAGCACTGAACATGGAAAGGAACAACTAGTACCAGCCACTGCAATAACATGCCAAATTGTAAAGACCATCGATACTAGGAAGAAACTGCATCAACTAATGGGCAAAATAAGCAGGTAACATAATAATGACAGGATTAAATTCACACATAACAATATTAACCTTAAATGTGAATGGGCTAAATGCTCCAATTAAAAGACACAGACTGGCAAATTGGATAAATAGTCAAGACCCATCAGTGTGCTATATTCAGGAGACCCATCTCACGTGCAAAGACACACATAGGTTCAAAATAAAGGGATAGAAGAAGATCTACCAAGCAAATGGAAAGCAAAAAAAAAGCAGGGGTTGCAATCCTAGTCTCTGATAAAACAGACTTTAAGCCAACAAAGATCAAAAGAGACAAAGGAGGCCATTACATAATGGTAAAGGGATCAATGCAACAAGAAGAGCTAATTATCCTAAATATATAGGCACCCAGTACAGGAGCACCCAGATTCATAAAGCAAGTCCTTAGAGACCTACAAAGAGACTTAGACTCCCACATAACAATAGTGGGAGACTTTAACACCCCACTGTCAATATTAGACCGATCAACGAGACAGAAAGTTAACGAGGATATCCAGGACTTGAACTCAGCTCTGCACCAAGCAGACCTGATAGACATCTACAGAACTCTCCACCCCAAATCAGCAGAATATACATTCTTCTCAGCACCACATCACACTTATTCCAAAATTGACCACATAGTTGGAAGTAAAGCACTCCTCAGCAAATGTAAAAGAAGAGAAGTCACAACAAACTGTCACTCAGACCACAATGCAATCAAATTAGAACTCAGGATTGAGAAATTCACTCAAAATCACACAACTACATGGAAACTGAACAAACTGCTCCTGAATGTTTACTGGGTAAATAACAAAATGAAGGCAAAAGTAAAGATGTTCTTTGAAACAATGAGAACAGAGACACAACATACCAGAATCTCTGTGACACATTTAAAGCAGTGTTTAGAGGGAAATTTATAGCACTAAATGTCCACAAGAGAAAGAAGGAAAGATCTAAAATCAACACCCTAACATCACAATTAAAAGAACTAAAGAAGCAAAAGCAAAGAAATTCAAAAGCTAGCAGAAGGCAAGAAATAGCTAAGATCAGAGCAGAACTGAAGGAGATAGAGACACAAAAAACCCCTTCAAATGATCAATGAATCCAGAAGCTGTTTTTTTGAAAAGATCAACAAAACGGATAGACCGCTAGCAAGACTAAGAAGAAGAGAGAAGAATCAAATGGACACAATAAAAAATGATAAAGGCAGCCGGGCGCGGTGGCTCACACCTGTAATCCCACCACTTTGGGAGGCCAAGGTGGGTGGATCACAAGGTCGGGAGATTGAGACCATCCTGGCTAACACAGTGAAACCCCGTCTATACTAAAAATACAAAAATATTAGCCAGGCATGGTGGCGGGAGTCTGTATTCCCAGCTACTCGGGAAGCTGAGGCAGAAGAACGGCCTGAACCCGGGAGACGGAGCTTGTAGTGAGCCGATATCGCGCCACTGCACTCCAGCCTGGGCAACAGAGCAAGACTCCGTCTCAAAAACATAAATAAATAAAAAATGATAAAGGGGATATCACCACCAATCCCACAGAAATACAAACTACCATCAGAGAATACTATAAACACCTCTATGCAAATAAACTAGAAAATCTAGAAGAAATGGACAAATTCCTGAACACATATACCATCCCAAGACTAAACCAGGAAGAAGCTGAATCTCTGAATAGACCAATAACAGGCTCTGAAATTGAGGCAACAATTAATAGCCTACTGACTTAAAAAAAGTCCAGGACCAGACGGATTCACAGCCAAATTCTACCAGAGGTACAAAGAGGAGCTGGTACCATTCCTTCTGAAAATATTCCAATCAATAGAAAAAGATGGAATCCTCCCTAACTCATTTTATGAGGCCAGCATCATCCTGATACTAAAGCCTGGCAGAGACACAACAAAAAAAGAGAATTTTAAACCAATTTCCCTGATGAACATCGATGTGAAAATCCTCAACAAAATATTGGCAAACTGAATTCAGCAGCACATCAAAAAGCTTATCCACCATGATCAAGTCGGCTTCATTCCTGGGATGCAAGGCTGGTTCAACATACGCAAATCAATAAACATAATCCAACATATAAACAGAACCAAAGACAAAAACCACATGATTATCTCAATAGATGCAGAAAAGGCCTTGGACAAAATTCAACAGCCCTTCATGCTAAAAACTCTCAATAAACTAGGTATTGGTGGAACATATCTGAAAATAATAAGAACTATTTATGACAAACCCACAGCCAATATCATACTGAATGGGCAAAAACTGGAAGCATTCCCTTTGAAAACTGGCACAAGACAGGGATGCCCTTTCTCACCACTCCTATTCAACATACTGTTGGAAGTTCTGCCCAGGGCAATCAGGCAAGAGAGAGAAATAAAGGGTATTCAATTAGGAAAAGAGGAAGTCAAATTGTCCCTGATTGCAGATGACATGATTGTATATTTAGAAAACCCCATCATCTCAGCCCAAAATCTCCTTAAGCTGATAAGCAACTTCAGCAGTCTCAGGATACAAAATCAATATGCAAAAATCACAAACATTTCTATACACCAATAACAGACAAACAGAGAGCCAAATCATGAGTGAACTCCCATTCACAATTGCTTCAAAGAGAATAAAATACCTAGGAATCCAACTTACAAGGGATGTGAGGGACCTCTTCAAGGAGAACTACAAACCACTGCTCAACGAAATAAAAGAGGACACAAACAAATGGAAGAACATTCCATGCGCATGGATAGGAAGAATCAATATTGTGAAAATGGCCATACTGCCCAAGGTAATCTATAGATTTAATGCCATCCCCATCAAGCTACCAATTACTTTCTTCACAGAATTGGAAAAAAATATTTTGAAGTTCATATGGAACCAAAAAAGAGCCCGCATTGCCAAGACAATCCTAAGCAAAAAGAACAAAGCTGGAGGCATCACATTGCCTGACTTCAAACTATACTACAAAGCTACAGTAACCAAAACAGCTTGGTACTGGTACCAAAACAGAGATATACACCAATGGAATAGAACAGAGCCTCAGAAATAACACCATGCATCTACAATCATCTGATCTTTGACAAACCTGACAAAAACAAGATATGGGGAAAGGATTCCCTATTTAATCAATGGTGCTGGGAAAACTTGCTAGCCATGCGTAGAAAGCTGGAACTGGATCCCTTCCTTACATCTTATACAAAAATTAATTCAAGATGTATTAAAGACTTAAATGTTAGACCTAAAACCATAAAAACCCTAGAAGAAAACCTAGGCAATGCCATTCAGGACATAGGCATGGGCAAGGACTTCATGACTAAAACACCAAAAGCAATGGCAACAAAAGCCAAAATAGACAAATGGGATCTAATTAAACTAAAGAGCTTCTGCACAGCAAAAGAAACTACTATCAGAGGGAACAGGCAACCTACAGAATGGGAGAAAATTTTTGCAATCTACCCATCTGACAAAGGGCTAATATCCAGAATCTACAAAGAACTCAAACAAATTTACAAGAAAAAAATCAAACAATCCCATCAAAAAGTGGATGAAGGATATGAACAGACACTTCTCAAAAGAAGACATTTATGCAGCCAACAGACACATGAAAAAATACTCATCATCATTGGTCATCAGAGAAACACAAACCAAAACGTCAGGGAGATACCATCTCACACCAGTTAGAATGGCGATCATTAAAAAGTCAGGAAACAACAGGTGCTGGAGAGGATGTGGAGAAATAGGAATGCTTTTACACTGTTGGTGGGATTGTAAACTAGTTCAACCATTGTGGAAGACAGTGTGGTGATTCCTCAAGGATCCAGAACAAGAAATACCATTTGACCCAGCCATCCCATTACTGGGCATATACCCAAAGGATTATAAATCATGCTGCTATACAGACACATGCAGATGTATGTTTACTGTGGCACTATTCACATAGCAAAGACTTGGAACCAACCCAAATGTCCATCAATGATAGACTGGATTAAGAAAATGTAGCACATATACACCATGGAGTACTATGCAGCCATATAAAGGATGAGTTCATGCCCTTTGTAGGGACATGGATGAAGCTGGAAACCATCATTCTCAGCAAACTATCACAAGGACAGAAAACCAAACACCGCATGTTCTCACTCATAGGTGGGAATTGAACAATGAGAACACTTGGACACAGGGTGGGCAACATCACACACCGGGGCCTGTTGTGAAGTGGGGGGAGGGGGGAGGGATAGCATTAGGAGATATACCTAATGGAAATGATGAGTTAACGGGTGCAGCACACCAACATGGCACATGTATACATATGTAACAAGCCTGCACGTTGTGCACATGTACCCTAGAACTTAAAGTATAATAATAAAAAAAAGTTAAAAAGAAATAAAATACTTTTTTGTATAAGTGTATGTAAAATATTAAATGGAACACACTTATATTGAAAAAAAGAATAAATAGACAATCTGTATAGACGTATACTTATTAAAGAAATTGAATCAATAATTTAACATTTCCTTGTATAAAGCACAGTGTAAGAGTGAAACCATCAAACCCAGATGGGTTCACTGGTGAATTCTACCGAATAGTTAAATTAGAAATTATACCTATATAATTTATAATATAGATATACTCTCTTCCAGAAGGAGGAAACAGAGAGAATACCTCCTAACTCATTCTATGAGGTCAGTATTACCCCAATACCAAAATCAGACAAAGACATTACAAGAAAAGAAATCTACAGACCAACACCTCTCAAGAGCACAGAAGCAAAAATCCTCAATGAAATATTAGCAAATCAAATCCAACAATATACAAAAAGAATTATGCACAACCAAGGGGAATTTATCCCAGGTATGCAAGACCAGTTTACTATTCAAAAATCTGTTAATGTCATCCATCACATAAACAAGCTAAAGAAGAAAAATCACATAATCATATCAATAGATGCAGGAAAAGCATTTGACAAAATCCAATACCCATTTATGATTAAAACTCTCAGGAAACCAGGAATAGAGAGAAGCTCCTCAAAATGATAAAGAACATCTACCAAAAACCTACAGCTAACATCATACTTAATGATGAGAAACTCAGAACTTTCCCACTAAGATCATGAACAGGCAAGGATGTCCCCTCTCACCAATGATTTTTAACACTGTACTGGAAGCCCTAGCTAATGCAATAAGACAATAAAAGGAAATAAAAGGTATGCAGATTGGGAAGGAAGAAATAAAACTGTATTCATTCACAGATTACATGATTGTTTAGAAAAAATTTTTAAGACCAAAAAAACCCTTCTAGAACTAAAAAGTGATTATAGTGAGGTTGCTGGATAAAGGTGAATATTAAAAAGTCAACAAAAATCTTCAACAAAATACTAGCGAACTAAATTCAACACATTAAAAAGATCATTCATCATGATCAATTGGGATTTATCCCAGGGATGCATGGATGGTTCAACATATGCAAATCAATCATACCAATAGAATGAATGACAAAAACCACATGACCATTTAGATAGATGCTGAAAAGGCATTCAATAAAATTCAACATCCTTCCATGATAAAATCTCTCAACAAACTGGGTATAGAGAGAACATACTCCAACACAATAAAAGCCATATATGACAAACCCACAGTTGTTATCATACCAAATGAGGAAAAACTGAAAGCCTTTACTCTAAAATCTGGAACAGGACAAGGGTGCCCCCTTTCACCAATTTTACTCAATATAGCACTAGAAGTCTTAGCCAGAGCAATTAGACAAGAAAAGGATATAAAGGGAATCCAAACTGGAAAGGAAGAAGTCAAGTTATCTTTGTTTGCAGATGATGTGATCTTATATTTAGAAGAACCTAAAGACTCCATCCACCCAAAACTATTAGCACCAATAAACAAATTCAGTAAAGTTGCAGGATACAAAATCAACATACAAGAATCAGTAGCATTTCTATATGCCGATAGCAAACAGTCTGAAAAAGAAACTAAGAAAGTAATTCTATTTTCAATAGCTACAAATAAAATAAAATATCTAAAAATAAACTTAACTGAAGAAGTGAAAGTCTTCATACCTAGAAATAAACTTAACTCAAGAAGTGAAAGTTCTCATCAATGAAAACTGTAAAACGCTGATGAAAGAAATTGAGGAAGACACCAAAAAATGGAAAGATATGACATGTTTATGGATTGCAAGAATCAACAGTGTTAAAATGTCCATACTACCCAAAGCAATCTACAGATTCAATGCAATCCCTACCAAAATACCAATGACATTCTTTACAGAAATATAAAAACAATCCTAAAATTCATATGAAACCACAAAAGACCCCAAATAGTCAAAGCAATCTAAAGCAAAAAGAACAAAGGTAGAGCTATCACACTGCCTGACTTAAAATTATACTACAAAGCTACAGTAACCAAAACCACATGGTACCACAATAAAAACAGACACATAGACCAATGGAACAGAATAGAGAACCCAGAAAGTAATCCATGCACTTACAGCCAACTTATTTTCAGCCAAAGTGCCATAAACATACACTAAGGAAGTGGCAGTTTCTTTAATAAATGGTCCTGGGAAAACTGGATATCCATAGGAAGAAGAGTGAAACTAGATCCCTATCTATCTCTCACCATAAAAAAAAATCAAACCAAAATGGATTAAAGACTTAACTCCAAAACCTAAAACTATGAAACTACTAGAAGAAAACACTGGGGAAACACTCCAGGATGTTGGTTTGGATAAAGATTTCTTGAGTAAGAACTCAAAAGCACAGGCAACCAAAGCAAAAATAAATAAATGGGAGCACACCAAGCTAAAAAGCTTCCACACACCAAAGGAAACAATCAACAAAGCGAAGCGACAGCCCACCAAATGGGAGGAAATATTTGCACACTACCCATCTGACAAGGAATTAATAACCAGAATACATAAGGGGCTCACACAAATCAATAGGAAAAATAGAATAATAATCCAATTAAAACATGGGCAGAAGATTTGAATAGGCATTTCTCAAAAGAAGACATAGATATGGCCACTGGGTATATGAGAAAATGCTCAGCATCACTAACCATTACAGAAATGCAAACCAAAAGTACCAGGAGATATCATCTTGCCTGTTAAAATGTCTTTTATCAAGAAGGCATAACATGGCAGTGAGGATGTGCAGAAAGGGTAACCATCATGCACTGTAGGTGGGAATGTCAAGTGCAGCCACTATGGAGAACAATATGGAGGTTTCTCAAAACACTAAAAATAGTGCTACCATATAACCCAGCAAGCCCACTGCTAGGTATGCATCCGAAAGAAAGGAAGTCAATAAATCAAAGCGATATCTGCACTTGCATGTTTCTTGCAGCACTATTCACAATAGCCAAGATATGGAATCAACCTAAGTGTCAATCAACAGATGAAAGGATAAAGAAAATGTGGTACATATACACATTGGAATATTATTCAGCCATAAAAAAAGAATGAAGTCCTGTCTTTTGCAACAACATAGATGGAATGGAAGTCATTGTGTTAAGTGAAGTAAGCCAGGTACAGAAAGACCAATATCACATGTTCTCACTCAAATGTGGGAGCCAAAAAAGAGGATCTCACAGAGGTAGAGAGTAGAATGGTGGTTACCAGAGGATGGGAAGGGTAATGGGATGGGAGGAATGAAGGGAAGTTGGTTAATGAGTACAAAAATATAGTTAGATAGAAAGAATAAGTTCTAGTATTTGATAGTATACTAGGAAAATTACAGTTAACAATCATTTATTATATATTTGAAAATAGTGAGAAGAGAAGAATTGTAATGTTCCCAACACAGAGAAGAGTTACGTGTTTGAGGTGATGGATATCCCAATTGCCTAATTGCCCTGACACTGTATATATGTATCAAAATATCACATGTACCCCAAAATGTACACAACTATGATATATCAATTTTAAATATGTAAAACTCCTTCTCTGGGAAGGACAATGTCAAGAGAATAAAAAGACAAGCCATACACTGGGTGAAAATATTTGCAAAAGACAAATCTTTTTTTTTTTGAGACAGAGTCTCGCTGTGTCAACCAGGCTGGAGTGCAGTGGTGCAATCTCATCTCACTGCAACCTCTGCCTCCCAGGTTCAAGCAATCCTCATGCCTCAGTCTCCCAAGTAGCTGGGACTACAGGCACATGCCACCACGCCCAGCTAATTTTTTGTATTTTGGCAGAAACAGGGTTTCACCATGTTGCCCAGGCTGGTCTTCAACTTTTGAACTCAGGCAATCCGCCCACCTTGGCCTCCTGAAGTGCTAGGGTTACAGGTGTGAGCCACCACACCTGGCCTGCAAAAGACACATCTGATGAAGGACTGTTATTCAAAATACACAAAGAACTTTTAAAATTAAACAATAAAAAAGAACCTGATTAAAAAATGGGTGAAAAGCCTGAACAGATAACTCACCAGAGAAGATATACAGATGACAAATAAGCATATGAAAATATGTTCAACATCACATGTCATTAGGGTATTGCAAGTTAAAATAAAAATGAGATACCACTATATACCTATTAAAATGGCCAAATTCCGGATATGGGGGCTCACCATAATCCCAGCACTCTGGGAGGCCGAGGCAGGCGGATCACGAGGTCAGGAGATCGAGACCATCCTGGCTAATAGAGTGAAATCCTGTCTCTACTAAAAAATACAAAAAATTAGCTAGGCGTGGTGGCGGGCACCTATAGTCCCAGCTACTCGGGAGACTGAGGCAGGAGAATGGCATGAACGTGGGAGGCAGAGCTTGCAGTGAGCCGAGATCACGCCACTGCACTCCAGCCTGGGTGACAAAATGAGACTCCATCTCAAAAAAAAAAAAAAAGGCCAAAATCCAAAACATTGACAACACCAAATGCTGGTGACGATGTGGAGCAAGGGGAACTCTCCTTCCTGGCTCGTGGAAATGCAAAACAGCCACTTTGGAAGACAGTTTGGCAGTTCACACAAAACTAAATATACTCTTATCATATGATCTAGCAATCTTTAGTATTTACTCGAATTAAGTGAAAACTTATGCCCTCACAAAAACCTGCACATGAATGTTTATAGCAGCTTTATTCATAATTGCCAAAACTTGGAAGAAACCAAGATGTCCTTCAGTAGATAAATAGATAAACAAACTGTGGTGCATTCAGACAATGGAATATTATTTAGCAACAACAACAACAACAACAAAGAGCTATCAAGCCAAGCAAATATATGGAGGAAGCCTGAATGCTTTTTCTTTTTTTGAGACGGAGTCTCGCTGTGTCCCCAGGCTGGAGTGCAGTGGCATGATCTCAGCTCACTGCTATCTCTGCCTCCCAGGTTCAAGCAATTCCCCTGCCTCAGCCTCCCGAGTAGCTGGGACTACAGGCGCTCACCACCATGCCTGGCTAATTTTTTGTATTTTAGTAGAGATGGGGTCTCACCAGGTTGGCCAGGAGGGTCTCAATCTCTTAACCTCGTGATCTGCCCGCCTCGGCCACCCAAAGTGCTGGGATTACAGGTGTGAGCCACCACGCCCAGCCTTGAATGCATTTTACAAGTGAAAGAAGTCAATCTGAAAGGCCACAAGTTGTGTGATTCCAACTACATAATATTCTGGAAAGGAAAAACAATAGAGTAAAAAGACAAATGGTTTCCAGGTATTAGGAAGAAGGGAGAGATGAATAAGGAGAACATACAGGAATTCTAGAGCAGTGAAACTCTTCTGTATAACACTACAATGGTGGATGCATGTCATTATACACACATCAAAACCCGCAGGATGTACAACACCAAGAGTGAAGCCTAATGTAAAATATGGACTTTGGGTGATATTAACACATCAGTGTAGGTTCACAAAGTGTGACAAATGTACCGCTGTGTTGGGAGATGTCAATAGTGGGGAAGGTATGTGTGTATGGGGACGGGGTATATGGAAACTCTGTATTTTAAGCTCAATTTTTCTGTGAACCTAAAACTGCCCTAAAATATAAAATTTACCAATTTGTTAAAAAAGTTAATAAGTACCAGAGCTAGGATTTTATCTCAGATGGAGTCAACTCTAAAACTGTTGCTTAATTTGGCAATGACAGCAGGTCTCCGAAATTACAGTCACAGCCCCCCAGCAACTGAATTTGGACCCTGTAACACTTTACGTTTCCTCGACCCTTTCTTTTTAGGTTTTCCAGCTTTAACTTAACTTTCAGCAGCCAAGGACATCACACTATCAACCAAGCCACACATAAAGGAGCTATATTACTACAAGCAGGCAAAAATAATTAAGGAGGCCAGGCGCGGTGGCTCACACCTATAATCCCAGCACTTTGGGAGGCCGAGGCAGGCGGATTGCCTGAGCTCAGGAGTTCGAGACCAGCCTGGCCAACATGGTGAAACCCTGTCTCTACTAAAAATACAAAACTTACCTGGGCATGGTGGCGGGCACCTGTGATCCCAGCTACTCAGGAGGCTGAAACACAATAATTGCTTGAACCCAGGAGGCCAAGGTTGCAGTGAGCCGA
Organism: Macaca fascicularis; assembly: GCF_037993035.2. NCBI lineage: Eukaryota > Metazoa > Chordata > Mammalia > Primates > Cercopithecidae > Macaca > Macaca fascicularis. The sequence goes on from NC_088378.1 coordinate 64,991,678, forward strand.
GATCACGCCACTGCACTCCAGCCTGGTCAACAGAGCAAGATCCCATCTCAAAAAAATTAAATTAAATTAAAAGTTAACAAATAAAATAATTCAGGAAATCTTTATTCACAACAACCAGTTCAAATTGTAATTCGTACCAAGTATCCACTGCTGTATAACAAGTCACACCCAAAATCTAGCAGCTTAAAATAACAACAGATTATTATTACTTGTGATTCTGGGGGTTGGCCAGGAAGTTCCATTGCTCCCACTGGGCTGACTTATCCAACCATATTCTGCTGGTGGACCAGCTGGGTTCTGTGCTCTGCTAAGTCGGCTGAAATAGCCGCGCCTCTCTCTCCACACAGTCTTTCATGTTGAGGTTTTTCACAGCATGGTGACCTCCAAAGTCCAAGCCAGAAAAGCAGAGGCTCCAAGCCTTTTAGGCTCTAGCCTCAGAAGCTGGACAGTGTGCTACTATTACGTTCCACTGGTCAGAGCCAGTCCATTCGCCCAGCCATATTGAAGGAGTGAGGAACTAGATGCCACCTCTTGATGAGAGGAGCAGCAAAGTCACATTGCCAAAAGGCATGAACACAAAAAGAACATGGGGGCCATTATTTTAAATATTATTGTGCCACAGCTTCCCTTCAGCCCCATTGATTCACGTCTCCTTCACATGCAAATTCCCAAAGTCTCATCCAATCCCAGCATCAGGCTCAGAGCCCATGACCTCATGCAGATCATCAAGTAACAATACAGATGAGGCTACTAAAGAATGACTCTTTGGTGTAGCAACTCTTAATCTAGAGCTCTGTGAACTAAAAACAATTATCCATCCCACAGACACCCAATATACAATGGAAAGACGGGGATAAGATAACTGCAATTGATACTTCCACTCAAAAACAAGGGAATGGGGCCGGGCGCAGTGGCTCAAGCCTGTAATCCCAGCACTTTGGGAGGCCGAGACGGGTGGATCACGAGGTCAGGAGATCGAGACCATCCTGGCTAACACGGTGAAACCCTGTCTCTACTAAAAATACAAAAAACTAGCCGGGCGAGGTGGCGGGCGCCTGTAGTCCCAGCTACTCCGGAGGCTGAGGCAGGAGAATGGCGTGAACCCGGGAGGCGGAGCTTGCAATGAGCTGAGATTCGGCCACTGCACTCCAGCCTGGGCGACAGAGCGAGACTCCGTCTCAAAAAAAAAACAAAGGGGGGGGACAGGAGGCATGGAACTGTCACTGGCCCATAACAACTCTTGAAACCCAGCTGGGCACATGTTTCAGGCCTTCTTTTCTGGGAATAAAGAATGTTCCTAAGCTGGGCGCGGTGGCTCACACCTGTAATCCCGGCACTTTGGGAGACCGAGGTGGGCAGATCACGAGATCAGGAGTTTGAGACCAGCCTGACCAACATGGTGAAACCCCGTTTCTACTAAAAATACAAAATTTAGCTGGGCTTGCTGGCAGGACCCTGTAATCCCAGCTACTCAGGAGGCTGAGGCAGGAGAATCACTTGAACCCAGGAGGCAGAGGTTGTAGTGAGCTGATATCATGCACTGCACTCTAGCCTGGGTGACAGAGTGAGACTCCATCTCAAAAAAAAAAGATGGAGTTTACTGGGGGCCAGATGTTCCTTTACTGGGGGCCAATTCTGGTCCCTAAGATTGTTTCTCTCCATTCTTATTCTTCCCAGCTCTTGGTTCTGCCCTAGCCTTGTGGCTTTACCTTCTGAGACACCTTTCATTTATCTCCAACAATGGCCCACGTTTGCAGCTAAGAAGCTTTCTTCGTCTTCTTTCTGCCCGTGGAAAGTTGGGAGTCCAGAAGCCTCTTTTTAATTTTGAATTCCCTCTTTCCCTTTCAGTCCAAGCTGACGGTGCTCTCATAAATATGATACTCTCAAAAAACTTTGTGGGTTTCCTATTAATTTTATAGAGTTTCTCTCCAAGCCCAAAAGGTATGTCTATAATTATTTTCAAGACGTACCTCTACTTTGAACATGTCAAGTTGCTATGAAACAATGCCCTTAAGATTCTTTGTCTGGTGAGAGAGTCCGTTAGGCACCTCCTTAAATTTTTCTGAAGTCTTAACAATAGCCATTTCCTCATTGTCCTTCCAGCATCTGCTAACAAACTTTTTGCTTCTATTACAACCTCTACCTGCCATCCAGTCACCAAATCATTGTCACAGGTTTTAGGATTTTGCTACACTTGCATCTAGTGTCAGATAACAATTTCTATTATCAGTTTCTCTGATAATTAAAAAGCAAAGGCAACACAATGGAGGAAAAATAGCCTTTTCCAAAAATGGTGCTGGAACAATCGGACATCCTCATACAAAACACTCTAAAACTTCATGGTTTTAAATAACCACAATTTATTATTTGTCATGATTCTATAGGTTGGCTGAGGAATTCTTTTCTGGTCTTGCCTGGGTATAGTCAGCTGGTAGTTGACTAGGACTGAACTCACCTGGGCCTTTCTCTGCAGAAGGTCTTTCTTCGTGAGCATAATTGTTCACAGCATGGGAATCTTAGGGTAACAAGAGACCAAAAGCAGAAGCTCCCTAGTCTCTATAAGCCTGGCCTCAGAAGACATCCAATGTCACTTCTGGCAGATTCCATCGGTCAGATCAAGTCACAAGAGTAGCCTGCAGTCAAAGAATAGAAAAAACGTAATTCTCCTTTTGTTCGAAGGAGTAACAAAGAGACATGAATACAGGGAAGTGTAATTCACAAATTATTAGGGGCTATCATTATAACAATCACACACACACATACACGCACATAATGTAAGGAAATATGTGAATATGTGCACATGATTTTTTCACATCTGAATTTGGAATTGTGATATTTGCTTTACTAGTTTACTTAGATAAATGTAGTTGAGTCATACATAATATTTTATGATAGCTAGTGAATGGCCTGTAGTATATTTGGCAAAAGTAATGTATTCTTAGTGATTTGAGATTTGTCTAGAGCTCCTGGCTATAAAATGTTTCCTGTAAAGTAAATGATATTGCTGAGGAATTTTTGTGGAAATTACAGAGTTTATGGATTAGCAAAGTGAGAATTAGTGAGGTTCCTCTATCTTTACTACAATCTGAGAACTAGACATCCTATAAAGAAATTAGTTCTAAGAGTGAAGGCCTTTTTCAGATCATTCTGGCAAAGATGACATCATATTGAAAGCAAAAGACTGTAAAAGCCAAAATTTGGCCATTATAGAGATCATTTTTACTGCAATGTATAATTTATATTAATTAAATTTTCACATGGATAACTCGGCAATAAAATTATTTATAATCTGAGTATGGCTGTAATCTTACTATGAAATATTTTTTACAAAGGTTTGAGACAATGTGAGCTATAGTTTTCTGTCTTTATTTCTCAGTCACTTTTACTGTTAAGAAATTTTTATACATTGGAGTATAAAGTGTTGTTTCTCAGATATCTGTAACTGAAACAAAATATTATTTTTACTATCTTCAGAAATGTGTAAAATGAATGATTATAAAAATACATGACAATGTTTACCATCTTCTTTCATGCATTAAGGGAGCTACTAACAAAGTTGTACTGAGGAATGTTGAATAAGACTGTTTCAGTTGGAGGACGTTTAATTTTACATATGGGAGAAAGATCCAATCAAATCAGATAGAATCTCATGACATAATTTATACCTGTAGTGCTATTATGTCATCTTAATTGTTTAATAGTCTTTATCAGGCAAAAAGTTTTGACCTTTCCCATCAACGTTGACTTAAGGCACGCTGCTATAGCCAGCTTCAGAATAAATTACACAGTCACAGAAAATTTTAAAACTTTGTGGAGAACACTTAAATCCATTAAAATTTTCAGTAATTCATCCTGTACAATCTTTCTCCAATAACATTTCAAGTCTGACAGCCATTCTGCCAAAAAGTTTAAAATGTAAAATGATTACATGAGGTACCCAGAGTAGTCAAATTAATAGAGACAAAACGTAGAATTCTGGTTGCCAGGTGATGGGGGAAGGGGAAATGGGGAATTACTGGAGATGGATGGTGACTATTGCTTGCATAACAATGCAAATGTACTTAATGTCCCGGAACTATACTCTTTAAAATGATTAAAATGGTAAATTTTATGTTGTGTATATTTCACCACAATAAAAATAAAATAAGATTAAATTAAAATATTGCAACTAGAAATAAATACTAACATCTTGGAATGTTTGTAGGTACAAAAGGAAGCAACTAAGATTATAGAACAAAATCAACATCAAGGCCAGGCGCGGTGGCTCAAGCCTGTAATCTCAGCACTTTGGGAGGCCGAGACGGGCGGATCACAAGGTCAGGAGATCGAGACCATCCTGCCTAACCCGGTGAAACTCCGTCTCTACTGAAAAATACAAAAAGCTAGCCGGGCGAGGTGACGGGTGCCTGTAGTCCCAGCTACTTGGGAGCCTGAGGCAGGAGAATGGCGTAAACCTGGGAGGCGGAGCTTGCAGTGAGCTGAGATCCGGCCACTGCACTCCAGCCTGGGGGACAGAGCGAGACTCCATCTCAAAAAAAAAAAAAAAAAAGTCAACATCAACAATGGCACTGAGATGCAACCATAAAAGTAGAAGAAAAAAATCCCTTTTCCAAAATGGCAGTTACTACCACCGCTAATACAGATGAAACTTGGCTTCAGAGGGTCAATCAGATTCAGGAGAAGCATTGCTGACAGACATAAGTGCAAGCAAGGCACATTTAGTCTGCAAAAAAGCTCATAGCTTAAAACGTGACTAAGTCTTGAATTAATCACTCTGCTTACATTATTATTTTTTTTAAATCAGGACTAGCTTAAGCATCACTACACCTAGTTGTCTTTACAGATCCCAGGGCAAAATCAGGAACCTCCATACAACATCTCAAATACTTGCAATTCCAATATCTCTTCTTACTATGTTTCCCCATGCCCTGGCCTTCACCTGGATGATTCATTTATCTAGGTCTCAACGCGGACTCTCTGAGAACGCTTCCCACTTTTCCCTTCTCTGATGGCTTCCTTAGTGTTCAAAATCACTCCAGTTTCCCTACCAGTGTTCCCCTGACTACCTGTGGGTCTTTCCCACAAGCCTGGAAGCTGTTGGAAGGCTACAATGGTGACTTGTTCCTCAATGTATCCATGGCCCCTAGTACAGTGTTTGGCCCATAGTAGACAGATAATCCATGTTTGTTGAAGGAATGAATGAAGAATTACATGAATGGAACACATGGATCAAGCTTCTTGAAGACGGGTCAATTGCAGGAGATAGGCTCAAAGCCAAAGATGGATCTGGGGACCCAATCAATCCAATTGGAATGAAGTATTAAAAGCCACCATGGAGATGATACAAACCAAGACATAGCAGCAAGAGGCTGGAATGCAACTTTAGCCAGTAGCTCATCAGAAGATATTAGACTTCTCAACTGGTGCATTCCGGAATGCAATTTCTGTTCTGGAAGGTTGTTGTAAATATTGCATTCAGAATGTAATCTTTGAAAGTCCTATGAAGAGTTATGTAGAGTAGCTGACCCATTTGCTCATGAAAAATATTTTTTACTGGGCTTATTACGTGTATGTATAGCCATATTGACAAAATCAAAAAAGGCTTTGTGTTTTACCTATGTAAACATTTTACTGTAAAAGTAAGAAAAAACACAAAAACATGCAACTCAAGATATTCCCAGAATCTCTACACCCCTAATTCAAGTAAATACCCAGGTGACACAGACTCAACCTGGGATCCACCAAGCCACTTATCCCTCTTCTCTCCACACTCACAGCACCCACCTTTCTCTTCTCCATGTCCATCTCTGCCTTTAAATTCTTATTGTTGAGATTTGAGGTTTTTTTCTTTACAGGTATAATTTTTTTTTTTTTTTAGATGAAGTTTCACTCTGTTGCCTAGGCCGGAGTGCAATGGCACTATCTCGGCTCACTGCAACCTCTGCCTCCTGGGTTCAAGCAATTCTTGTGCCTCAGCCACCAAAGTAGCTGGGATTATAGGCATGTGCCACCATGCCCAGCTAATTTTTTTGTATTTTTATTAAAGACAGGGTTTCACCATGTTGGCCAGGCTGGTCTCAAACTCCTGGACTCAAGCAAACCACCCACCTTGGCCTCCCAAAGTGTTGGGATTACAGGCATGAGCCACCGTGCCCAGCTTATTTATTCAATTTTTAAAACAAGTCAGTAATTTTTAGAACTTCTTTCAAAAATTAAAAAAAAATGAGTTGCACTTTGTTTATTTGTGAACCCCAATTGGTTTCCTGCCCACACCTCCCTTTTCCTCGAATCATTCTTGTGTAGAATCACCTGTGATGAAAGAAAAATCTCTGGTGACCACCGTAGCCCTAGCAAATGAAGTGCACGGCAGATGCAGCCCAAGCTCGAGCCCTTCCACATGAAAATCAGTGTTTACACTTGATCAAGGGCCAAATCGCACTGACTGTATTACGAACAAGAAGATGGATCTTCCAAGTAATTAGCTAGTGCATAAATATCAAAATTAATAAAGTAAGATACTATATCTTCTCATTTTGGTGGCTTCTAAACCAGTAGAAATTTGTTCTTCTGAATTCTAAGATTTTGAAAATCCCAGGAAAGGTAGAACTACATCAGAAAGAAACTGAAAAAAAAAAAAAAAAAAAAAAAACCCTATAAGCAAAGGCCAGCTCAAACCCTAGATAACTTTTCCTCCCTCCAATCGGCATGTTACAGAAAATAAATAATGTTTTCATTTAACAATAGATAGTTTAACAATCATTATCCTATGCCAGGACCTAGCAGTGCAAGAATGGCTTCCCCTTTTGAGAAAAGTTTCTTCTTGCCCAGTTGGACTCCAAGCCTCCTGAGGAAAAGGCTTACCAAATTCCATTTTAATGTAGTCACAGCTAGTTTAACAGCCTCAGGAATAAGGTCTGGCATGCCACTGGGGATGACAAAGAATAACAGGGGCAGGAGGGAAGGGGTAAGGATGAGATTGCCCAGCAGCTAGTTTATTTCATTTCTGTTTATTCAACATGCAGATTTAGTACCTACTGTAAAATTGTTTTTTTATTTGCACGCTTTATATATTATCTCTTATGGTTCTACGGGCTGACTAAGCACAGCTGGGCAGTTCTTGCTTGGAGTCTTTCACACAATTGCAGTCAGACAACAGCTGGGGCTGGAGTCACCAGAAGTTTCCACAGGCCTGGCCATCCAAAATGGCCTATTCACTTGGCTGGCAGTTGATGTTATCTGTTGGCTGGGAGTTCATTGCACACTATCAACCTGCCCACTTGATCTCACCTACACGAGATCCCTGATTCCTGAAGATTGCAGCTGGGTCCTGGTAGGGAATGTCCCAAGAGTGAGCATTCCAAGAGTCCCAAGTAGAAGCAGCAAGATTCTTACAATCTAGCCTTGAATGTCATAAAGCATCAATCCAGCTACAGTCCTGATTCAAGGAGGGGACTACACAAGAGTGTGAATAAAGGAGTCAGGGCTTCTGGGTGGGAGAAATCTTAGAAGAAGGAACAAGATAGGTAGGTAGGTAGGTAGGTAGGTAGATAGATAGATAGATAGATAGATAGATAGATAGATAGATAGATAATGGCTGGGCACGGTGGCTCACACCTGTAATCCCAGCACTTTGGGAGGCCAAGGCGGGTGGATCACGTGAGGTCAGGAGTTTCAGACAAGCCTGGCTAACACGGTGAAACCCCGTCTCTACTGAAAACACAAAAAATTAGCCGGGCGTGGTGGTGGTCGCCTGTAATCCCAGCTACTCAGGAGGCTGAGGCAGGAGAATGGTGTGAGGGGGAGGCGGATCTTGCAGTGAGCCGAGATCACACCTCTGCACTCCAGCCTGGGCGACAGAATGAGACTCCATCTCAAAAAATAAATTAATAAAATAAATAAATAGATATATGATAAATAGAACATAAAATTTATATATATATTTAGATACGTTATATATGTATATATATTTAGATATATATGTGTATATATGTGCAGATATTACACACTACACAGTGTGCTTTACAAACATTTCATTCACAAAAGTGAGTCCTGTTAGGTAGATATAAACATTCAAACGTTACAGAAGAGGAACCTGAAGCTCAGAGAAGCTGAGTCACTTCTCTGAGGTTACCCAGCAATGACTTTTCCTCTCTGAAATCCAATGGGCCATCTGCCGCTATTAACCCAAAGTGTTCAATGAGCTCTCTCTACTATTTCCCAGGTGCAAGGTTTTGTTCTAAGGGGCATTGTTGGAAATATAAATGATAGAGGAGATATGTCCTCTGCCTTCAAGGATTTTATAATCTAGTAGAGACCAAAAACATTGAGGTAAGATAATTCGTGGCTCAACAAGGAAACCTCTATTATAACAGATCCTCCTTTATCCGAACTACTGAAATTAAATATTAGGAACACCCAATGGAAATTGCCCTGAGAAACCTCTTTGACACTTTTTATGTCCTTCAAAGAGATTGAAAGAAAAGGTAAAAATAAGGAAGATGAGTAAAGGATAGGACTAGAATGCAGGAGCTCTGGAGGAGCCCCTAAAAGGCTATTGAAAGGAAGGCTCCACCGCCACAATAATGTAGAAACTTTCTTTAACATGCAAAAATGTAAAAATGTAAATTGATTTCTTTCTAAAAGGCTATGCAACAGGGTGTATATTTGTGTTTTTCTGTCAAAGAATGGGTTTAAAAACCTTTTTCCCTTTCCCACTGTAGTAGATGGATAGTCATAAAACCCTCCACCGTTTTTATCACACTGTTGATCACTTTCTCTACCTACAGGGCAATAATTTTCCACTCTGTAACCCAATCAATATGCTATCTACCACTAACTCCCCTTGCTACCCTTCTCCTCAACCTCAGTTATCAAATTTTTTTAAAATTACAACTTTAAGTTTCAGACAATTTAAGTCCGTGGTATCTTTCAAGCTATTAGTTTAGTTTTTTACACATTTTTTTAAGTGTCTATGTTCTTGCTGTCAACTTAAAAGCTGGAGAGTTTAAAGAACTTGAGCCACAGTACACCTTATTTGTCCCCTTGCGTCTCGCTACTGCAGCCCTAGGTGCTTTGTATAATGCATGAGTGAACCCCGCTTAGAAATAGAAATGCATTTTCAATAAGTATTTATTATGTTGTTCTGAGCATACAGCTTTAAATTTGCCCGCTGTAGCTTGAAGCATTACACAAACTGTTGGTCTGCTGACTGCCTCTCTGGCAGCAACACACAGAGAAAATAGATTGCTAAGGGTTTTTTTCCCCTCCTCCTCCCCCTCTCCTCTCTCCTCTCTCTCTCTCTCTCCTTTCTCTCCTGTTTTTTCCTTTTTCTCTTTTTAAAAAAGTCGTGGACATTTTTTAATCTTGTGGCATTTTTAATCAACACGTATTTCCTTCCAAGACCTATGATCCTCTATTGATTCCCATTAAAATGCCTTTCTTTTCTTTGCCCCCTCTGCTGATCGAATTTCAGATCAGCCACAGGAGATGCAACTAACCTTCCGGCACTACTGAACCCAACCGAGCGAGGGTGATCAAAAGGCTTGATGCATTCATTAAACATTCCCATCGCCCGGGCAGGCGCTCTAATGGAAGCTATCTCTCTGCATTGCAATTTTTTCCCCCTTTTTGTCTTCCCCCCACCTCCAAAAAAATGTTTTTTGCCTTTGATCACAAGGGGCGGGGGGAGAACATGAGAACAAAAGAGACCTATCTTTTTCCCCGGGGCTGACGTCAGTTTGATTTTACTGACAACTATTCGAGCGTGTGTAGCAGTTGGAAGCGGCCCCACGCCCGCTCCCCCTCCCACCTTCCACTTTTGGGAGAAAACAAGACTTTTAGCGGCTCCGGAGACGCGCCCTGAAAATGGCCCGCTCGGGCTCTGCGCTCGCTGCCCTCCCGCCCGCTCGGCAAAGGGCATTCGAGGCTTATTTGTGTGGCACGATCTTTACTGGGGCGGAAAACACGCGGCGGGGGAGGAGCGGGAACAGACGCAGCCGGGCGGGGAGAGCCAGGAATGTTCCTCCCCGGCGTGGGGAGAGGAGAGGACACGGGCAGAGAAAATAGTCCCCGCCCGGCGCGGGGCGCGCGGGGTCCGGGTCCCGGGCGGCTCCGGGCGGGGCGGCGGCAAGAGGATTCCGGCCGCGCGGAGTCGGGGCGCAGGGAGCTTCAGACGCCGCGGGCGCGCGTGCGCGGTGCGGCCCCCACGCCCCGGCCGCGGCGGCCTCCGCGGCGCCAGCCTCCGGCTCGGCGAGCGCGGCGGCGGGCGGGCAGCAAAACCTGGGCCGGAGCCGGGCGCGGAGCGGGCGGCGCCGCGGAGTTTGGGCGGCAGCGCGGCCCGGCGAGGAGCTGGAGAAGCCGGCGGCTGGGGGACGCGCGCCCCGAAGAAAAGCCCCTCTCCCGCGTCCCTCACTCGCTCCTGGAGGCCGCAGAGCGGGGCTTGCGATGCCGGTGCAAGTTTCCCAATCAGGCCTAGGAGGAAATGGATGCAATTAGGGCACACACCCGTCCCGCAGTTGCCAGGAGCCTGAAGATCTATGACCGACTTAAGCCATTTCTGGAAAAGTCATATTTTCCAGGCTTTCGTGAAATAGTCATTGCGCCTATTCTAAATCTGGAGGCTAATGAGCATCTATTTCAGGGGGAATGAAAGATGTGAAAAGTAGACTGGGCTCCGGGAAATGTGGGTAATGGGACTGGACCTGCGCCTGGGATCCGCCCACCCGTCCTCTCCCGGGAGCCCCCCGACGTGTGCCATTAGCATAAGGCGCGTTAAGCGCTGCCACAAAGTCCCGAAAAGGTGAATTAAAAAGGATCACTTCTCCCTCAGGATCTTGACTTTTACTAAGGGAAAAGATGCCTTAAAGAAAAGCCGGAGAGAGCTGGAGTGGCCGTGTCATTCCCTTGGCGTCTCTGCTGACCTCCATTTCAGCCCGAACTACACTGGGTTCCAGTTCTGTCTTCCTATTTCCCTGGGCTCCTAGAGGGTGGATACCAAGGCTAATCGGTGTTTGTATCTGCCCCAGCCCTCCAGGGCACACCATAGGTGCCCAATAGATGCCTCCTAAATGAGCATATATTGGAGGTAATAGTAAAATACTACCAAGCATAGAGGAAAGAACAGTTAAAGGGTCAGACGGTGCTTTGTGAAAGGCCAGGCATTTGAGCTGGATTCTGAACACCAACTCTAGTTGGTCTGCAGATGACAATAAAGGCCACTCCAGGTTGAGGGAACAGCATGAGCAAAGCAGGGAACATACAATGAGTAGGCAAGTGGTAAATCTGCATAGGAGGTTACTCAGGGGGCATAGCAAAGGAAGTCAGGAAGCCACTGAATACCTTGCAACACAGGTAACAGCCAGGAAAAGCACAAAACATGCTGTTCAGTGGTTCCGGAATATGGCCGTGCAAATATATAATAAAATAAGGAATGTGGATATACAAAAACAAAAGTAAAAAGAAGAACAGGACAGTTTATAGGGGAATTTCAGAAAAATTACATGAAACAAAAAAGAAATGTCAAGGAAAATCCCTGGCCTGAAACTCCCAGAACAAAACATTTAGTACCATTTGTGGGGGGTCTTTATGTAAGAGGGAGAAAGAAAAGAGGTAACAAAGAGGAACTAGTGTTTTCATTAAAGATCTTTGACCATAATAATGTTTCTCATCAGTGAAGGCATAAGAGACACAGGAGATTTTAGACATCACTGTTAAGAAAGAGCTGGAATTCAGAATTAACAAGACAATAGGGAGAGATTGAAAACAAGATAAATGTGGATCATCAAGGAATTTTAAATAAACTGTAGCACAGTCACTCAACAGAATATTATGCAGTCATTAAAACTGCAGTGTATTTCTTGGAAGGATGTTCACAATCGATTGTTATGTGAAGAAACAAGTTACAGATGATCAGATCTGGAGGGGCATACTTAAATGTTAGCAGCGGCTCTCTCTTGATGTTTTGATTGTTAGTGATTTTTCACTTTCTCCTTCATGCCTGTAAGTATTACCTGAATTTTTACAATGAGCAATTAATAAAACAATAAATAAATGAACACAAGATTAAGCAAAGTTTTAATCTTGTGAAAATGTTTGTAAGTTTTCTGTTGTGAAACTGAAATGATGTCTGTGGCACTGGAAATCCTCAAGGCAAAGAAAAGAAGAGAGCCTCCCGAGTCACACTAATCAGAGGCCTGCACACGTGCTATTTGTTACTCCCTGTACCATCTCGGTCAAGCTACTTCAAGACCTGTCTGGGCCTCAGTAACCTGATCTCGAAATGAAGGGAATATTAGCATCTACCTAACAAGTGGTTGTGAAGACCAGAAACGATATCTGTAAAACTCTTAGTGCTTGGACCCCACGAGGTGCTCAGGGCTCCATGGGTGGAAGCTCTCATAGGAGTGAAGAGCATAGACTTCAGAAAATGCCTTTCCTCTCGGATCCTTCCTCTACCACTGTGGTGGTCATTAGAGCTGTCTGCAAAAATTCCTCCTCTCCCTTTCAGATAATAAAAGTGTACTTCCTCGGCCCTCTGAAGTTACAGGTACCATGTGACAGCCTCTGGCCAATAAAATAAACAGAAGTAGTGTGGACATTGAGCACTTTGCCGTCTTCTCCTTTTCCACTTGCATGACAACCAGCAGTGTCCCGATAGTGTCTGCCGAGGTCTCAGATTGAGGAAGAAGCCTCCAGAGACCTTGGTAGACATTTAGCAGGAGGGAGAAATAAATCTTTGATATTGTAAGCCACTAATATTTGGGAGCTCTTTGTTATCAAAGCCCGGTTTAAGTCATCCTGACTGACACAGCTACTTACTAGTTCCATGACCTTGAAAAAGTGACTTACCTGCTCCAGTTTGCCATCTCTTCCCCTGTAAAATCTAGGTGTTAGCATTCCTACTCCATAGGGTTGGAGGGAAAAATGAGTTCCATGTCCAAAGTGCTTGGCACATCCTGGCACCTGCTAAGCATACGTGGAATGACAGAAACTGTTATCATTTCACACACTGGCTTCTCTCCCCATCTCTTAAATGGGAGCAGGTGTCAATGCCGAGAGGATCATCTGATGCTTCTACCTTGTCTTCCTACCATTGGATTTGCCTTATGGCAGTCATATGAATGGAGATATTACCTCTGAATAAGAGATGGCAGAGGCAATGTAGGTAAGAAAACTCATTGAGACATTATTTACCATGTCCTTTTCATCCTTGGAAGAAATTCCAAATGTTCATGTCCTAGCAGCGTCAGCAGCCACACGGCCAGTAGGAAAGCTCTCTACCACGATGGCCGAGGGAGTCCTCTGGAGAACTAAGAGCACCAGAAGGTTCCAGTGACCCTCAGGGTCACACAGAGAGCATGAATGAGATTTAGAGAGATGGCTATAAGGATGGTGATCATCAGTTTCTTCTAGAATAAACCAGTTTTCTTATCCTCTCTGGATCATAAAAATGCAAGTGGTATTGAATGTGTGTGTGTGTGTGTGTGTGTGTGTGTGTGTGAATGAGACTTGTGTGTCAGGTTGTTCTGATGCTCTGTGGACTCCCCTGCTTGTGGAGTGGAGAGCATGTGGCCATTTAAAAAAAAAAAAAATCTGGTTTTCAGGGCATAGGAAAGCTTTGTATCCATTACTACCTAATCAGGAAGGCTTGCGATTCTGACAGCAAATGAACAGTCCTCTGAGGGTGTTTGGGCATGAGGCCAAACACCTCAGAGAATCCAGGAGTGCAATGCATGGCTCTTCTCCCCAGCGGGGCTCAGCAGGGGTATGGTCACACCTTCCCAATTTGGAGAGGGATATAAGCCCAAGGAAATTCTCAGGCAATGCACAATGAAGTCTCTATTACCTGGATTTCAGTTACTCAAGGCTCATGTGAAGTGAGGCACTCAGAAAACCTCTTCACTACCTCTGAGAAAGAGTAGCATGCAACAGTGAGTAATGAGGAGCCATAGCTGTACATTTCAGGGCACTTTCTAGTTAACTAAGTGTCTTCACACGCATTGACTCATTTCATCCTGACAATGAAAGGATCAGTCACATAACAGAGAAGTTTTGCCCCACTGTGCCTCTACTTGACGCGCTGGAAATCGTCAGTCTTTCTAGACTTTCAAGCCCTCCACCACCACAGAAGGCAGCAGAAAAGCAGAGGAAAGACAGGGAGTTAGTTCAGGGACTTGGCAGCCCCTCTCAAATGAAGATCATTAAGCAGTGGGCACATAATTTGACTGTGACCTGGGCATTCGACTTCCGTTTCTGTCACAACCAACACACAGCTACCTCCCCTGTTCTAGCTCCGTTCCACCGATCCACGCATGAGAGCCACACCCCTGGATTGCTCCTGCCCCAGCTCTGCACACACCCATCCATCCTCCACATTGCAGCCCGACTCATCTTCTTAAGCACCACTCTCATCGTGCCAGTGCTCATGAAATGCTTTCTAGTGCCTAAGTACAAGCTCCTAGGCCCATCGTTGATGGACCCCTGAAGACTGGTCCTACCCTACCAACTCCTACTTTAGTCAAAAGTCCATTTCCAAGTTGCTTCCACCCTGGCTGGAATGTCCTTCCTTCTCTCTGCCACAAATCAAAATTCTACACACAAGGCCAGTTAGATGTTATAGCCTCCACGAAAATGTCATTGACACCTCCACAGACAAAGGCTTTTCCATGCCCCTGAATTTCAGTGGGTATTTTACGGCTCAGCACAGCCGTCTTCAAACAAGGCACACCTAGTCCTCTGGGCCTGAGACTTTCCAAAGGGGCCCACAGACGAGGATATTTTGAAGGAAGGCAACATGCAGACCTTCAAATTCAGTATCTGCTTTTTATTACACACCCATGCCCCTTTCACAATGGCTCCTATTCCACTTTTTTATAAAAGAGAAGCGTCCCTCTCCCACTTTTCCAATCTTCCTGGCATGCCTTGCTCTGGGCTTTAAAAACCCTCCTGGACACCAAATAAAAGAAAAATGGAAAATATTGGTGTAGGTGTAAGGGAGTGAGTGGCTCTAAGTTTGCCTTAACAAAGGACCATATGTGGCAGCGCTTAAACCACAGAAACTTATGGTCTCGCAGTTCTGAGGCCAGAAGTCCAAAATCAAGGTGTTGGCAGAGTTGGTTCCCTCTGAGGGCCCTGAGAAAGGAGCTGTGCCAGGCCTGTCTCCTTGGCTTGGAGATGGTCGTCTTCCTCCTGTGTCTCTGCACATCATCTTCCCTCTAGAGGTGTCTGTCCCTATGTTCAAATTTCCTCTTTTTATAAGAACACCAGTCATAGTGGATTAGGGTCTACCCTAATCACCTCGTCTTAACCAATTATACCTACGATAACCCTATTTTCAAATACGGGGCCCATTCTGAGGTACTAGGGGTTAGGGCATCAATATATGTGTGTGTAGGAACACACTTCAGTCCTTCACAGACTGGATAACAAAGCCTTTGCAAACCACACGGTTTCCAATATTTTGATTTCAACAAAACTGAAGGAGGATCTGGTAGAGTTGTCAGCTGACAGATCATTAGAAAATCATCTTTGATCATACATTACCATGTGATTTGGGGCAAATAAGTCAGAAAAGATTATTTGCCCCAAAAGACAGAAATGGAAAGATAATTTTTGACTTATTTGCCCCAAAAGACAAGAGCTGAAAGACATTTTTACAACAAAACTTTTTCCATTCCCCTCTCCTTATTTATAAGAACAAGGAGTTCTCATCTCTAAGAAATGAGAAATAGAAATAGAAATAGAAATAGAAATAGAAATAGAACTAATGCCACACACTGTCATCCTAGCAATCTAGCAATGAGTAGCAAGTTGGGAGGCTGAGACAGGAGAACCACTTGAACCCAGGAGGCGGAGGTTGCAGTGAGCCGAGATCGCGCCATTGCACTCCAGCCTGGATAACAAGAGCAAGACTGTCTCCAAAAAAAAAAAAAGAAAACAAAACAAAACTACCAATAAAACTTTACTTTTCATGTTAGCATTTATGAAAATTCGGTATTCATTTAGGTTGTTTAGATCAGTTGTGTAACACTAGTCATTGCAATAACTCAATTCAGAAAACACTGAGAGCCTATGGTCACAAGAATTTTAAAGTGTATAAATTTTAGTTTGTATACATATGTTTGATAGATAAAAGTACAACGAGATATTCAGTAAAACACTTTCTATCATTATATTACATTAGCATGAAATTCTGAAGGGGAAGTAGAATGGAAATGAAATTTCAAAGAGAAAACGGAATACAATTTTTGCTTGCTGAAGATGAGCTTGCGTGTGTATTTCTTAAATGGATGATGGTGGGTAACAAACTGATGGGATCTGAATTCCATTGAGATGCATTTAAAAGAGTGATGTCACAGTTTTCTTTTAAAATGTCAACATTTACAATACGCTGGAATTCACATGTTTATAACTATTCAAATGTATGATAAAATTATAGGTATCAATTTTAAAATATGCAGAGAAGAGCATTGTTTTCTAAACTATTTAAAGTTCTTGAGCAAAAACTTAAAAGACTAATTCAGCATTCAGTGACAAATTTTGTGTTGTTCTTTAGTTGTCTGAGTGCCTCGGGGGATATTTAGAATGTAGTCTTCTGTAGTTCACTGTTAATCCAGGGAGATTAACTGAGCTTTTGTCTTTATTTTTATTTATTTATTTATTTATTTATTTATTTATTTATTTATTTTGAGACAGAGTCTCACTCTCTAGCCCAAGCTGGAGTGCGATGGCGCGATCTTGGCTCACTGCAACCTCCACCTCCGGGGCTCAAGTGATTCTCCTGCCTCAGCCTTCCGAGTAGCTGGGACTACAGGCGCCCGCCACGACGCCCAGCTAATTTTTTGTATTTTAGTAGAGACGGTGTTTCACCATGTTGCCTAGGGTGGTCTTGAACCCCTGAGCTCAGGCAATCTGCCCACCTCAGTCTCCTATAGTGCTGGGATTACAGGCGTGAGCCACCTCGCCCAGCGAGCTTTTCTCTTGACTAAGCGTTGTCACCATTTTCACCCACAAGTGGAATGGTGGGATTGGATGCAAGCTTGAAATCTTTGATTCCCTTCAGAGAGGTGCATGGTGGCATGAAAAGTACATGGTCTCAAAACCACGGTGAGATACTACTTCACACCCATTAGGATGGCTATTATCAAAGAGAGAGAGAGAGAGAGAAGAAATAAGTGTTGGCACAAATGTGGAAACCAGAACCCTGGTGCAATACTGGTGGAAGTGGAAATGGTGCAGCCACCAGGGAAAGCACTATGATGATTCCTCAAAAAACTGAAAGTAGCACTACCATAGTATCCAGCAATCCCACTTGTGGGTATATATACCACAAATAATTGAAAGCAGGGTCATGAAGAGATATTTGTACACCCATGTTGATAGCAACATTATTCACAACAGCCAAATGGGGGAAACAACCCATATGCCCATCTGCAGGTGAATAAACAGATAAATGGTGGAATATCCATACAATGGAATATGATTCAGCCATAAAATCATAGGCTCTGAGTGTTTTCTGAACTGAGTTATCATTGCAATGACTAGTGTTACACAACTGATCTAAACAACCTAAATGAATACCCCTGAGCTCAGGCGATCTGCCCACCTCAGTCTCCCAGAGTGCTGGGATTACAGGCGTACAGGCTGGGATTACATTCATAAAGGGGTGAATGAAATTCGCATACATGCTACAATATGGAAGAGCCTTGAAGGCAACATACTAAGTGAAATAAGCCAGCCACAGGACAAATACTGTGAGATGTCACTTATATGAAGTATCTAGAATAGTCAAACTCATAAAGACAGACAGTAGAATGCTAGTTACCAGGAACTAGGGAGATGGGGGGAGAATGAGAAGTTATTATTTTACGGATTCTGAGTTTCAGTTATGCAAGATGAAAAAGTTTTGGAGATGAAACCAAGTGAGGTAGCATGCATCTGTAGTCCCACCTACTCAAGAGACTGAGGCAGGAGGATTGCTTGAGCCCAAGAGTCTGAGACTAGTCTGGACAACATAGTGAGACCCTGTCTACACAAAAAATAAAAATTAGTTGCGTGTGATGGTACACTCCAGTAATCCTCACTACTCAGGAGGCTGAGGCGGGAGGATGACTTGATCCCAGCAGTTCGAGAGTAGCCTGGACAACACAGCAAGACTACATATCTTAAAAAAAAAAAAATATATATATATATATGCTGGACAAGGATAGTGGGGTGGTTGTACAACAATGTGAATGTACTTAATGCTACCAACTTTATACTGAAATATGGTTAAGAGGGTAAATTTTACTTATGTATATTTTATCACAATCCTTTAAAGGATATGGTCTTTGCATTTGGAGAGATCTAGTCTCAAATCCAACATCTCCTAGGTATGACCTTGAACAGGGTGCCTAAACTCCCTGAGCCTCAGTTTCCTCCTGTCTAACGGGAATAAAAACACCTAACTTAGAGGATTTTTATAAGAATGAAAACGTCAACAGATCTGTAGCGGATTCTGTGGAGAGCCACCCTTCAGGACTCAGGTGCCACTGCCCGAGCTGCTGGGGGTGTTGACTGCTGGCAGCCTACAGCTGCGTTGCTCTCCAGGCATCCGCTCCCACAGGAAGCTGCTTAGCCAAGTCTATGACCCCTCTTGGGAGACAGCAACTGGTTAATGCCAGTTTATAAGGTCCAGCCCTCTTGCCTCAACTGGAGGAAACTCTGAAGGGTCCTCCCAAACCAACAGCTTTGGCAGGATCCGTTGGGATCTGTGTCAAGATACCCCACATTCTCCCTCTTCCCAGCCCTGCTTCTCTCTTGTTCTTCCGGTGATGGGAGAACAGGGCTTCTGCCTGTGCATCGCCAGCTCAAGGTCTGTTTCCAGGTAACCTTCTCCTGCTTCCAAATGTTCCAAGAGCTGCCCGTTGGCCTCAGAATGAAACCTGCAATGATTGTCATTTCCTGCAAGACCTGACATGGCAGAGTCACTTACTGTCTCTCCTGTTTCTTCTTCTGCCCCTCCTCTTGCCTCACCCCATTCCAGCTGCCCTGGCCTCAGGAATTCCCACAGCGCCTCTATACTTGCTGTTCTCTCTGCCTGGACCCTTGTCCTCTGGGGCTCATTTCATTCTTCCAGGTCACCCCGTCAGCCTGTCTAAAATATCCCCCAGCTGGGCCCCAATGCCCCCTATCCCTGTACCCTACTTGTTTTTCTTTTTTCTTTTTTCTTTTTTTTTTTTTTTTTTTTGAGAGGGAGTCTCGCTCTGTCACCAGGCTGGAGTGCAGTGGTGCAAGCTTGGCTCACTGCAACCTCCACCTCCCAGGTTCAAGCTATTCTCATATCTTAACCTCCCAATAGCTGGGATTACAGGCACTCACCACCATGCCTGGCTAATTTTTTTTTTTTTTTTTTTTTTTTTAGTAGAGACCGGGTTTCACCATGTTGGCCAGGATGGTCTCGATCTCCTGACCTTATGATCCACCTGCCTCGTCCTCCCAAAGTACAGGGATTACAGGCGTGAACCACCGTGCCCGGCTCTTTATAGCATTGATCATTACCTGAAAAGATTGTGTATACTCATTTGCTTATAAGTACTAGAATGTTCCCCAGAGGCAGGGACTTGCTCTGCCTTCTGCCCTCTGGTTCTCCGAGCAGCTAGAATCCCTGGCACATACTAGGCACTCCAGAAACATTTGTGGAAAGAATTAATAAATTAGGGCTAATGCACACTGAGCATATAACTCAGTGTATACCATATGTCAGGGCCTCACAGATAGTACATTATTATTTTATTATATTTCTTGTCTGTCCAATTCAGACAGAGAATGTCAGACAAGGTCCTTCTTTTGTATCCCTTTCTATAGTACTAGGCACAGAAGCCCTCCATAAATACTTCTAAACTAGACTTAATATGTTCTAAAGCCAATGGTGAGATAGAACTGAGATTATTTCTGTCCTGGCTGGCTATCGGTTCTATTTCATTTGAATGGCCAAGATTCTCTCACAGCACATCAGGTCTCTATTAAAATTAATCATGATCAGACTCTATTCATCCATCACTTAGGGAGAAAAGATGACAGAGGTGTCCCTTCGTAGTCATCCTGGCCACTCCTGGAGGTGGAAGGTTGCTCTGAGGCCCAATGTGACATGTCTTCACTCTAATCATCAAATATTTTTACATATTACTTAATAATCTCTAAGAAACTACAAAAAGGGAGGACATCAGTGTGAGTTCTGCCCCCAAACTCACTTAAAGTCCAAACTTGGCAGAGAAGAGAGGCCCCATCACTCTGCACCTGTTCCCCAGCCAGTTCTCACAGCCCAGGGCAATTTCCCCTTTCACTTCCCCTGAAGGGGAATGTACCGCCAAGCACTCCTACCTGGTTTGACATCCCATGTTCATGGCTGGATAATGACAGTGCCCTTCATAAATTCTATGGCATGCAGTATCTTCTGCTCTGCCATGTTCGTGGAGGAGGGAATACACAGGTACAGCTGAAATCCCCTAGACAGCTACCATGTATCTATCTACGTTCACTGAAACAAGCTTGCAGAATGCTAAGAGCATTCTTTGTTCTTCTTCCTTTTTTGCAGACGTAAGAAAACCTAAGAAAGGGAAGCCATATCCCTACCAGTAGGAACGCTTTCAAAAGAAGGGAAGGATGTGACAGCTGGGTGCCAGGCATAGTCCTAGAGAAGCTGACATCCATTTTGTACTTTAATCCACATCAGGACACTTCAAGGTAGTTGGTATTGTCTTCAATTTGCAGATGAGGAAAGAGGTTAAAGAAATTAACTGATATACATTGGGTCATGCAGATGATAAATCATACACCAGGATTTGAAGTAAGTTTCCTGTGATTCCAGAATGTCTTCTAAGAATCTGCTACACTGCAATGTGCCCTTGGGCTGGTTAGTTACTCCCTTGAATCTGAGCTTGGTTATCTTCCTTAATAGCTCCCTCTCTGCCCTGGATCCTATTTCTAAAAACAACAACTATAAAAAGTTAACCTACCAGATTAAAAAATGTCATCTGTCTACAATAATTAAAACAGAATGCTGGGCAGTAAAAGAGCAGAGTTCAAATATAAACTCAGGTGTGTAATAAAAGGAGCATTTCAGATCAATGGAGGAAAAGAAGATTGTTCTATAAAAAGTATTGGAAAACCTGGTTAGTGAGACAATTAGTAGATGCCCAATAAGTGTTTGTAATTAGTTTTATTGTAAAATTAAATGAGATAACACATGTTCTCCAGCTTCTGCAGTGACTGCTAAGAAAAGAGAGTCAGTGTAACTTTCTGAGGTCTGGACTTCTTAAGTCTCTCATCTAGATAGCACCCTGACCTTCATTCCTCACACAATCTCCTACAATACTTTCAGATTTACCAAGTGCTTTCACTACCCTATTAGTGCAGGGCAGGTGTTCTTATTCTCACTTTCTATATATGGACACTGAGACTCAAAGAGGTTACAATCACAGCTGGCGTGGCCGTGTGAAACTTAAAGATGGCTTCCTGGTTCTTGTGCCACGGTCTTATCACTAAACTCTCTATATATAGTCTTTCCCCACCCCCACCCTGACGTTCACACCACACAATTTAACAATGGAAAGTACATAACATCAGTACATCACCATGAGCACAGTAACTAGGTTAATTTCTATGTAATCCCAGTCAGTCTTTGCCCGTAGCACACATTTTACATCATTATCGTCATAGTTTAATTACAATTTAGTGGCCCATTTTCCCACTTGACAATGCTGTTTACAGTTTTGTAGCAAATGACTGATGTGCATCTTCCTGTCTTTCGCACGCTTCTCTTCTTTAAAGTCATCCATGTAAATCTCCATCTCTAATCCAATTGCTCTTAAATGAATTTCGTTCACTTGAGTGACTGCATTCAGTTGTGTTCCCCTTTATAGGCAGTCAGTTCTCGTCCCCCAGCAAGAAGTCCTGTTTCTTTTCCCAGTCCATAGGTGACTTTAGATGTTGTGTTTCATTTCCTGGGCTTTCGGGATTTCTCTCCTGCAGGTGAACCGCCAGGAGCTCTTCTTCTGCAGGTTCCTGCCTAGGTGTGAGCAGCGTAAGGAACTGTCTCTTGCCTTCTTGGAGTTTATGACCATGGCATTCCTGTTAAGGATTCACTCCTCACTCCTTTTTTAACCTGTAGCTTTCCAGTTTCACTTCTCCAGGCCAGTCATCACTAAAACCATGACTCACCCCCATGGTTTCCTCTCTGGCAAGGGAGAAATTTCAAACCTGAACATTTTCATCACCGTTAATGTATACAGTATGATTCACCAAGACTCTATTAGAGTATTAAATAAGTCATTATTTTCAATCATCCACACTGTATGTTAAAAAAAAAAAAAAGAGGCATTTTATTGCATACTTAATGTTCTATTCTCCCCATTTAGTAGATGGAAATGGCCTCACAGAAACATATCTGACTCAGCTGGTCTCTGTTTGGAAACAATATAGAAAGAGATACAGAAAAGAGACATTTTTTGGTCAGTGTTTGTCCTAAATGCTCCATAAGGTCAAGTTCAGTCAACTTGAAATAAGGAGTTATGGGGTCTTAACAAAGTAGCACTCAAATAGTCTGTCAATAAATATCTATTGAATGTCAGCACGCAACTCGGTAGAGATGGCTGAAGGGAAATGCTGCTGAAAGCCACGTTGTCTGACAAACACATACACTAGTAAAATCTGCCAAAAAAGGGTGACATAAAATGAAGGTTGTAATGTTTTTAAAAGGTTGGTTTTGATCAGGTTACAACTGTAAAGTGCTTTCACTTAATTAAAAGAAAGATGATAAAGCTACAGAATAACAATAATAGTAACTGGGAAAGATACTGTTGTGATTGGTTTTGCTTTCAGGCATCTCCTTGTAAGGGTTTTGTGCAAGGAGAAGGGCAAGAATCATTTTTCCCTAAGAACTTATTTAATCTATCGATAAGTCTCATAATTTTATTTTCCATCATTAAGGAGCTTTTCCTAGAGAAAAAAGAAGTCCAAATTTCATTTTGGGAGGAAAGAAAGAAAATTTTTTAAATTATGATTTAGCACGTCTTAGGCTGGGTATAACTTTTCATGACTCAGTTAACATAGGTTAGGAATGGCCAAGCATGTTTGAATATTCTGCTTTTGTGAGGCGTGGGCATTGCCAATGGTTGAAAGTTATGGTAGCTGTAATTCAGAAGCGGGAATAGTAGTGTCAACCTGAGAAAAATGTAGCACTATAGTAACAAGCCAAATTGCTGGCATTGTCAGTAGCTGTGATTTCACTGTATTGATTGTTCCCTGTGAAACGTGAAGCTCTTTATTGGAATCATTTGTATGGGTGTCATATTGGGTTAATTGCAAAGCAATTGGATTTAATAATAATATAATGGTGTATCCATGTACATCGATTGCTAGAATTGTGAGATGTGAATTGTACTTGATCACGAGGTTGTGCTTCCCGATGCCACAAGATGAGCAAGTCCTAGGCTTATCATGTAAATTTAAGCTGCCTAGGGTGAGCTTTAACTTATATGCCAGTTTGGATTGTTATTGCAAATAGGCCTGGAACATGACTGGTTATAAATGGGATGCCCTTGAACTTGAATTGTTTTAAAAAGCATAGCTTCATGTTGAGTTAACAGCATGACGTGAAGATTAGTACCAACATAAACACAGTGAATGAAGGCTTTCTGTTGGCCATGCTTTCTTGTAGAATTTCATATTTACTAAAATTATTTAAGTCTTAGCTAAGTTGCTTAGTCCCATTAAGTAAGAAATGCAAGAAAGATGGTTTTCGAAATGGGCAGAAATTCCCTGAACAGCATGGTCTCATGCCAAATAAACAAATCAATGACCGAGTTAATAATTTCATAATAATTGAAGATAAAACATAGTTATATATTTGCACAGTTATTTTTAACATTTAAAATTGGTGGATATTTTTCACTTTTCCAGTTGAAGGATACTCCTTTCCAAAAGCAATGGAACAAGGAAACAATAGATTTTTATGGGAAAATTCCACATCCAAGAGATGAAAGAAAACCTTAAAAATCAAGACAAATCTAAGTAGGAAAACTTGAGGTTTTAAAGAAAGACGAAAAAGGAAGAGGAGGAGGAAGAAGAGAATGAAAAATAGATGAATTAGAAAATAAGAAGATTGGTTGGGCACAGTGGCTCACGCCTGTAATCCCAACACTTTGGGCGAGCAGATCACTTGAGGTCAGGAGTGAGACCAGCCTAGCCAATATGGTGAAATGCTGCCTCTACTAAAAATACAAAGAAATTAGCCAGGTGTGGGGGCACATGCCTGTAAATCCGGCTACTACGGAGGCTGAGGCAGGAGAATCGCTTGAACCTGGGAGACGGAGGTTGCAGTGAGCCCAGATCATGTTATTGTGGCACTCCAGCCTGTCTCAAAAAAAAAAAAAAAAAAAGATAGAAAGAAGGAAAATGAGAAGATTGAGTAACCGTAAATCCTGTCTGGCACAATATAGGCACTCAAAAAATGTTTTTGAATATATAATTTGATTAACTAAGTGGAAAAAAAAGATAGTAAAAAAGTGAGTAATAAAATAAATAAATAAATAAAAATGTATTGTCTAGACTGTTGTATCTGATGTTTCTAAATAGAAACAACCAATGTTTAGGCCAAGCTTTGCCACATGAGTTTACACTAAACTATCATTTCCACCAGTTATATTGACTGTGTTCACTGTTTGAACTAGTACAATCTCTATAACACTTTCTTCACATCATTTGACTTTATGATCAAATTAGAGAGGTGACTGGGAGAACCACTAACTTCTACAATTCATCCAAAAGCGAATGCAAAATCACTCACCCAAAGCCAGTACTACTGGGACCAAAGGCCTCTCATTTCCCTTCTGCTTTGGTGAGTCTGACCTTCTTACCAACTTAAACATCATTTTGGGGGTTACTAAGTCAAACATAAAATTAAATATGCCTAATAAGTGTATTTATCTATTAAGATATTAGCTATATGTATTAGTTTCCTACAGGTTGGTCTTTGTAAGAGCACAGACCAATGTTACAAGATGTTTATTAAACATTTTTCCAAAAGCTGTTCGCATGAGTGTGTTCAGGGCTGAGCAGAGCCCCTTTCTAACTGCTAATGAATTCTATGACCACGTGTTCAGGGCTGCGCCTGACTGAAGTTGACAGCTGAATCAAATGAAAACAAACAGCAGCAACAGAAGAGAGAGAGGGAAAAGTTACTTTTATCTTTTACACAGATCTTTATTTTAGTTTGATATACATGTAGTGATAATATTGCAGACGTAGGAGGACTTTGGGAATCCAGGAAATTCTAAAAGGGAGGCCTGAGGGAGATGAAACATACTAACACTGGGAGGGAGATGCATGTTTGTGGATAAAGTTCCACACATGGTATCCTGTGGTGTGATGGGAACCACAGGAGTCGGCACCCTCTGTCGTGGCTACAGTTCCAGTCTCTAGAGTTCCAATCTCTTGCTGCGATTTTACCATGTAGATGCCAGACACTGAATTTTCTTAATCGAAGCAAGACTGCTTAGGTCAAAATAGTAGAATGATGCGAATTTAAGTAGGAATCAACAACAACAAAAAAGCAACATGAACACAATGAACTCTTGTGTTACTATTCAAACATTTAGGTATCTCCACATAAACATTCCTGTTAAAAAAAGTACATATATTTTTTCAGATATTACTATGAAATTTGGACCTGATACCCAAGAAAAGTTAAAAAATAACCTTCTCATTCTAAGCATGTCCTTCCTCTGAATGATCGGAATAGGCTAATATTATTAAATACATAATATTTATTATGTATTTTATAGGCACCTTTTTCTTTGTTCATAAGCATCTTATTCATCATCTGGAGAAACAAAAAATTGAAATCCCTATTTGCTTTTAGTTTCTCTTGCTTTATGGGAGTCCCACCCTCCCTTTTTCTATGGTATTTCTATGCCCTTGCTACTGTAACAGCAAAGAAAAACGAGACCACTAGGCAACGTGGCTCACGCCTGTAATCCCAGCACTTTGGGAGGCTGAGGCAGGAGGAACATGTGAAACCAAAAGTTGGAGACCAGGCTTCTGGTGAACATAGCAAATACTCTACTAAAAGTAATTTTTTTTTTTTTTTTTGAGACATTGTTTCACTCTTATTGCCCAGGCTGGAGTGCAATGACACGATCTCAGCTCACTGCAACCTCCACCTCCCGGTTTCAAGTGATTCTCCTGCCTCAGCCTCCCAAGTAACTGGGATTACAGGCATGCATCACCACGCCCGGCTTATTTTGTATTTTTAGTATAGAGGTGGTTTCACCATGTTGGTCAGCACCATGCTGGTCACCATGCTGGTCTCGAACTCCTGACCTCAGGTGATCTGCCCAGCTCGGCCTCCCAAAGTGCTGAGATTACAGGCATGAGACACCGTGCCTGATCTAAAAGTAATTTTTAAAAATTAGCCAGCTATGGTAGCACATACCTGTAGTCCCAGCTACTTGGGAGGCTGAGGCGGGAGGATTGCTTGATCCCAGGAGATGGAGGCTGTAGTGAACTATGACCACACCACTGCACTCCAGACTGGGCAACAGAGAGAGACCCTGTCTCGGGAAAAAAAAAAAAAAAAAAAAAAAAAAAACCACCAAGGAGAAAGAAAAAGAAAAACAAGACACCCACCCACAGTGTTTGTGTGCAAAATCCCACCAAACTGCTCTCCCCTCCAAAACCTGTGCCCTGTGTCCCTGGGCAGACACTGGCTGAAAAAAATGGGACTCAGGGAGGGAGAAGGAGGGAGGAGATTACAAAAGCCAAATGGTACCACAGCACAGGGAATGCTGCTGGGGTTTCTCTTAGGCTTCAGTTCCTGTCTTACAAAAGATTTGCAGTTTTTATCCTGTCTTGGAACAAATAGAACCACGGCTGTTGTTTCACAATCTGTGCAGCTGATTGCATAGACTGGTTGCACATTTCTAATTCTATCACATTTCCAGCAGTTGTAAATGTTCCTACCTCTGGGACAGGAGGATGTTACATGGGTTTATTGTTGGAAGAAAGGACAATATAATAGGGAGGGATGGCGGGAGACTGGGGGTGTGGGAGAAGGCACATACTCATTCCTCCACATGATTCATTGCTTGGCCATCTTCTTCCCACTTCCATGCACCTGTTCATGTTCATACTGACCATGTTTCAAACTCGGAAGAGAGGCACCCACTCTAACAATTAGGACCATACTTGCATAACCTGGATTATGTTTGAAATCAAAACCATCCCAAAATATCTAGAACATGAGATAGCCCTATTCACAGCATTTCTTCCCTTCTATCCATCTATTAAAATCTACCCCATTGTCTAGGGACTCATCGGAGCATCCCTCCTTCAAGAAAACTCCTTTAGCTATTCCAATGTAGTGTGACTCTCCTTCTGAACTGGTAGCATGAAAAACAGTCTTATACTTATTGCAATGTTGATTATAACTATTGAGTATATTATGATATTATATAATCACTTCATCCATATTATTTTTAGATTTTTACCATGTAAAGGAAATCATCCATGTTATTTTTATAAAAGTGTAAAAAGGGAAAGTTTTTTCGAGAAATATATATGTATGCTGTGGCATTAGACAGTGACTCTAATATATATGTTTTCATGTAGTGTATGTAAATGCTGACCACTACTTAAGCACGGCACTGTTTAACATAACATGCTATAGTGTTGGAGGTCTTAGTTTCTGAGGCTGTTCATGTTTATAAACTATTTTGCCTACTCCCATAACCCTCTAAAAGAGATATATCTATATTCAATTTTCACAATTATATTAATAGATGAAGGCATAGATTAGGAGATAATCTATCTAATGATTCTTTTTGTAACAAGTTTTAAAATCACCAGCCAAGAGAGGAGCATCATCAGTACGGTGCCTAGGGGCTCGGCCACTCTATAGACACAGTTATAGTGCCTCATATTTGATGCCTTGTGTTTCCTTGTCTCCTTGTTTTACTATCTCTATTTTTTGTAATAGAATTATACCCCTTTGATGTTCGAAGAGATCAAGTATCATGCCTTCCTTCACTACTGCTGCTACCTAGAATGTCCATTGACATTGTCTACATCTGGTCATTTAGTCTTTGCCTCAACAAATACATGTGATATAGAATATTTCTATCAATATTAGATTTGTGAACGTAACATTTCTAATATTGATGTCACATTGTCAGAAAAGTCTATTCTTATAGTCAACAAAAATTTGATCCATTATCTCCAACTTCTAAACTTTGGTTCTAAATATGATCTCTGAAGGAATTTTAAAAAATCTACCCCCAATTTTCCAAGAAAGCCCTTCATAAATGCATAGCTTTTTCACTGTTCCACATGCATATTCTCTTCTCTAGGTCAAAGGGCCTCGATTCTTCCAAAGGTTCTTTTAGGCATTTCAACATTCTTCTCTTTCATTCATTCAATCAACTTTTGCTGAAGATCCACTACATTTAAAGCATTGTGCTGCATGCTGTCTACATGATGATGAGCAAAATCAGACATGGTTCCTGTTCTCATGGAGCTCAGAGACAGGGAAAACATTTATTACATAATCACACTAGTGGATTGATCATTCAAAGCTCAGATAAGGACTCAGAAGGAAAAGACCACTATTCTATGCAAGCGTAAGACAAAGGAACCTGCCTCTGAGAATCCAGGAAAGATTTTTCTAATAAAGAGATGATTGAGTTGAGACTTGAAGAAATAGCAGAATAAAGGGAAGAAGGGAGGACAGACAAAAAAACAGATAGAGGAGACAGCATGTTCATGGATGCTGAAAAGAGAGGGTGCATGGCGTGCTCAAAGCAAGAGAGAATGGCATGATTAGGGTACAGAAAATGAGGGATAGAGGCTGGGCGCGGTGGCTCAAGCCTGTAATCCCAGCACTTTGGGAGGCTGAGACGGGCGGATCACGAGGTCAGGAGATCGAGACCATCCTGGCTAACACGGTGAAACCCTGTCTCTACTAAAAATACAAAAAACTAGCCGGGCGAGGTGGCGGCGCCTGTAGTCCCAGGTACTCGGGAGGCTGAGACAGGAGAATGGCGTAAACCCGGGAGGCGGAGCTTGCAGTGAGCTAAGATCCGGCCACTGCACTCCAGCCCGGGCAACAGAGCCAGACTCCGTCTCAAAAAAAAAAAAAAAAAAAAAAGAAAATGAGGGATAGAAAGGTGAGAGGTAAAGTTAGAGAGTCCAGCAGAAATAACATTTTTGGGAGCCCTAAAGGCCTGTTAGAGTTTTGGGTTTTATCCTCAAAACAATAGGAAGTCACTGACAGCTGTGACAAATTGTATTACTGGTCAACAAATACTCTGGTCTCACTTCCTCCAGTGCACCTCCCTATGGGAGGATCATGCATCCCTTCCCTGTCAAACTCAGAAGATGTGACCTGCTTTAGCCAATGAAATGTAGGCAGCAATGATAAGTATCCCTTCCGGGCAGAAGCTTTAAGACCCTGCATGTGGGTTGCCCTTTCTCTTTTCCCTCTACCTTGACCGGCAATGTTCTACATAGAGGCCACTTCCTCAGCCTGAATTCCAAAGTTTCCATGGAGCAGGGCCACAGACATACCATGAATAAGCAATAAACTGTTCTTGTTGAAAACTAATAAGATTTCTGAGGTTGTTTGTTACCATAGTGTTACCTCACTTATTCTGACAAATAAAAAGAGTTTTACAAGGCCTAAGGGAACATGACTGTTTTGGTCCATTTGTGCTGCTATAACAAAATAGCATAG
Organism: Macaca fascicularis; assembly: GCF_037993035.2. NCBI lineage: Eukaryota > Metazoa > Chordata > Mammalia > Primates > Cercopithecidae > Macaca > Macaca fascicularis. The sequence goes on from NC_088378.1 coordinate 65,021,442, forward strand.
ACTAGGTGTCTTATAAACAAGAGAAATTTGTTTCTCACAGTTCTGGAGGCTGGAAAGTCCAAGATCAGAGTGCCAGCAGATCCCGTGTCTGGTAAGGATCTGCTTCTTGGTTTGCAGATGGCTATCTTCTCCTTGTGTCCTCACATGGTGAAGAGCAGAGAGAGTGGAAGTCACCTGTCTTTTCTTGTAAGGGCACTAATCCCATTCATGCAGGCTTCACCCTCATGACCTAATGACCTCTCAAAGGCCCTACCTCCAAATACCATCACACTGGGTATTAAGCTTTTAACAAAAGAATTTTGGGGGAAAACAAGTATTCAGTCCACGACAATAATGAAATTTGTGTTTTAAAAAGATGAGTAACCGCTATTCAGAAAGTAAACTGAAAGGAAACTAAAGTAGATTCTGGAAAACCAGTTAGGCAGTTATTATATTTACAGATAGAGGATAATGGTAAATTGGACAATGGTGAACATAGAGATAGAAAGCTGTAGATATATCCAAAAGCTGTTTAGGAGGTAGAGTTTTTAGGGCTTGGTGATATATATGGATCTTTTGTGGGTGGCAGGGAAGATGGAGAAATGGAGGTATCAAGGATGATGGTGACTTATGATGAAATGGTTAAAATTAAAGGAGGACAATATTTGAGGGAAAAGATCGTGAAGTTAGCTTAGAACATGTGGAATCTGAGATAGCTTTGATACAGCCAGCTGATGCTGAGCAGGAAGGTGGCTACAAATCTAGAACTCCAAGACTGGCTTAGACTAAAAATTTAGGAATCACTGATGTGTAATGGTAGCTATAGGTGGTGGTGAGTTTGTCTGGGTATAAAAGTGAAGGGGAGAGATTTCATGACTAATGTTGAGAAGCTCCAAAATTTAACATCTGGGTAATAAACTTATTTATATTAAGAGGGGCTAGCCAGAAGGGAGAGAAGAGAATCAGGAGAATATGATGTCTCAGAAGCCCCTAAAGACAAGAGTATTTTTCAAGAAACAGAGCAAATAACAGTCTTAACAGTGTCAAGACTGCTCAAACCTCAAGAAAGATAAGGAGCAAACAGCCTATATTGGATTTAGCAACATGAAGGTCATCAATGGCCTTTGCCACAGCTGGTTTTTGCCACAATGATGAGGCAGAAGTCCACTGATACAGAGCCACACACAGCCCTCCCAAGTCCCTGCAAGCTTTGTCAAGGACACCAATGAGTGAGAGGTCTGCATGCTCAGTGCATGGTATCCCCGCAGGAAGATCACCCTCTTACACACAAGTCCTCCCGATGGGGCTCACTACCATGAGCCTGAGCCTGTGTGGACACAGGAGCCCTGGTCCCCTTCCTTTATCTTCTCCAGAAGTTAAAAGGAAATTATAGCCCCAAGTCATTATAAAACAATTATTTAACACCATTTTGCAGATAGTTAGGAAAATAGGATTAAATACTGACACAGATGCCATGATATCCAGCTATAAAACTAAACAAACCCTCAACAAGTTTATTCACATCTGTTCAATAAAAAGAAAGCACCAGAGGCCAGGCACGGTGGCTCATGCCTGTAATCCCAGCACTTTGTGAGGCCGAGGTGGGCAGATGACTTGAGGTGAGGATTTCAAGACCAACCTGGCCAACATGGTGAAAACCCATCTCTACTAAAAATGCAAATAATTAGCCAGACGTGGTGAGAGGTGCCTGTAATCCCAGATACTGGGGAGGCTGAGGCAGGAGAATTGCTTGAACTCGGGAGGTGGAGGTTGCAGTGAGCTGAGATTGTGCCACTGCACTCTAGCCTGAGCAACATCTGCCACCTCAAACTGTTACTGCCTCGTGCCTCTGTCTCTGTCCCCTGACCCTCTCCAATTCATTTTGCACAAGCACCAGCCTGCCAGAATCCTATCCCTAAAATCCTGCTTTCACCATTTCTTTTTTCGAAGACTTACAATGGCTTCCTATTTGGGGCACATAAAATGTAAAGTTTTCTGTTTAGAACACACAACAAAGCCCCATGCGATGACTCACAACTGTAATCCCAGCACTTTGGCAGGCCAAGGTGGGAGCATCCCTTGAGTCCAAGTGTTCAACACCAACCTGGCAACATAGCAAGACTCCATTTCTACAAAAAAAAAAAAAAAATCAGCTGGGCGTGGTAGCGCACGCCTGTAGTCCCAGCGGGCTGAGGAGGGAGAATGGTTTGATCCCAGGAGTTCAAGGCTGCAGTGAATTATGATCACACCACTGCACTCCAGCCTTCCAGCCTGGACAACAGAGTAAGACCCTCTTACTCTATTTTTAAATAAATAAATAAATCCCACAGAACATTCCACAATCTGGCCCCCTTTATTCATTCAATCGTTTTACCTCCTCCTCCACGGGGCTGGCATCAGAACCAGCTCCCCACATTCCTCTCTGTCTTTCCCTCTGTGCTTTGGTACCTACCTCTCCTTTGTCTGAAATATCCTCTGCTAGTCCCTTCACCGTGTCAAATGTCACCCATCTTTCAAAGTCCAGTAGGAAAACTCTAATGTTGAAATTGCTTTACCTTCTACAAGAAAATTGCCACTAAAAAAACTAACTTTATGGAGGTTTTGCTATGCATGCTCTTTACATGAATTATCTCACTTAGTACTCAGAATAGACCTGTGAGGTAAGCAACATTTTGCAAATGATGAGATTAAGTTAATTTATGTAAAGCACCTAGAACAGTGCCTGCCCATAATAAAGATTCAATAAACATTGGCTGTCGTTATGCTTACTAGAGGGATTTAGTCATTTTCCCAGATTACTCAGCAGCAAGTGAAAGAGCTGGAATTCCAATTCTGGCTTCAGAGCCCATCCTCTATCTTGCTAAGGGCAAAAGTGCTCTATTTGCACAGCTCCCACCTTGCCAAGCTTCCCCAACTCTTGAATGTTTTAGCCGTTGGGGTATCTGTTCTCTTCTGCTTGGCATGCAAGGGCTAGCTTACTTGCACTTTTAGTTTTTCTTCAGTATATGTTTTTTGTTTTGTTTTGTTTTTTGAGACACAGCTTTGCTGTGTCACCCAGGCTAGAGCGCAGTGGCACCATCTTGGCTCACTGCAACCCCTGCCTCCTGGGTTCATGATTCTCCTGCCTCAGCCTCCCGTGTAGCTGGAATTACAGGCATGTACCACCATGCCAGGCTAATTTTTGTATTTTTACTAGAGACATGGTTTCACCATGTTGGCCAGGCTGGTCTCAAACTCCTGACCTCAAGTGATCTGCCAGCCTCAGCCCCAAGTCCTGGGATTACAGGCGTGAGCCACCGCACCTGCCCAGTATATGTTGTCTTAACACTATGACTATGCTGCCACTTGCTCAAGAGTAAAGATCAGTGGTGTGCTGATGAATGTCTAACAGCCAGCCCTCCAGGAGGGGAGGGTGATGTGTTTGCTGATTTCAGTGGTATAAACACTCCTCCCACAGCCAATTTCAAGATATCAAAGTAAAGTCAATCATCGCAAAGCTTCTGAGACTTTAACAATTAGCTCTTGTGAGTTGGTGCAAGCTGGCTGTGGCACACCACTGATACTAAGCAGTGTGTCTTGTGCTGTATTCTCTAGTATCTTTCTTAGTTCCACGCACAGTGCTGAGCAAATAGGATGCATGACCACATATAGGGAGCTTCTGGTTCGAGGTTGCAAATTGCATATAAACATTTATTCAGCCTACTCCCCAAAATCCCATTAAAATGATGATAGGCAAAAAAGAATACTTCCATGAGAGTGCTTAAACACAAAAGGGTGCCAACAACCAATTAGAAAATTTGAAAAATGTATGAAAGACACAAAGGCAGACAGAATCCCACTGATGGATGAACCAGAGGAAATCACAACTGAAATAAGTCCGGATGAGGGCTGCTGTGGAGATGGGAGGTATATTAGGCTGTTCTTGCATTGCTATAAACAAATACTTGGCCAGGCACGCTGGCTCACGCCTGTAATCCTAGCACTTTGGGAGGCAAGTGGATCACAAGGTCAGGAGTTCAAAACCAGCCTGGCCAATATGGTGAAACCCTGTCTCTAGTAAAAATACAAATATTAGTCGGGCGTGGTGGTGGCACCTGTAATCCCAGCTACTGGGGAGGCTGAGGTGGGAGAATTGCTTTAACCCAGGAGGCAGAGGTTGCAGTAAGCTGAGATTAGGCCACTGCACTCCAGCCTGGGCAACAGAGGGAGACCATCTCAAAAAAAACAAAAAACAAAAAAAGTCAAGTGAGAAACTTCTAGAGCTCCTACAGTAAAAATGTACACTCATTCCGCAAGAACACTTTCACATCCCCTAGGAAAGAAAAAAATAATAAAGGGCAGTTCACAGTCAAAAATTACAAGGCCCATGAAGAAATAAATTACCATGAGGTGGAGTCAACAGACATAGCAAATGGAAGAATCAGCCCTCAGAGAGCTGCAAATAAAAGCAAGCACACTCTAAAAGAGACTATGAACTAACTCTAACGTGACTAAAGGTATACACAAAGGCATATAAACTATAACGAAAGGCAACAATAATATAAAAACAGAGGAAACAACTTTGAAAAAAAATCGAGTCTCTATAAATGAAAAATATGGTCATTGAAATTAAAAACTCAATGAACAGGGCCAGGGGCAGTGGCTCATGCTTGTAATCCCAGCACTCTGGGAGACTGAGGTGGGCGGATCACTTGAGCTCAGAAGTTCGAGACAAGCCTGGCCAACATGGTGAAACTTTGTCTCTACCAAAAAAAAAATCCAAAGACTAGTCCAGCATAGTGATGCACGCCTGTAATCCCAGCCACTCAGGAGGCTGAGGCACGAGAATTGCTTGAACCCAAGAGGCAGAGATTGCGCCACCAAACTCCAGCCTGGGTGACAGAGCGAGACTCCTTCTTAAAAAAAAAAAAAAAAAAGAAGAAGAGAAAAGAAAAAGAAAACCTTAATGAACAGGGTAATGAATAGATAAGAGAAAAGTGAGGAAAGACTCCATAAATCAGTAGATAGATTTTAGGAAATTTTTCAGAATGCAGAAAAAATGCACAAACATTACCTCATAGGTACCATCCCAAAATTTTGAATCTACTTTGTTCTTTTAGTTAACGTAATCTCTCTAGATTAGGTCTAAACACGAATTACCTTATACCAGATTCTGCTCTGTAGTGAACTGGCCAAGAGGACAATGTAGCTTAATCCCAGTTTTGTAGAATTCAAATTACAGTTTACATAGGGTCATGAGCCAAGTAATGACGTTCCAGTTAACCATGAGCTGCATATATGATGGTGGTCCCATAAGATTATAAAGGAGCTGAAATATTCCTATTGCCTAGTGAAGTCATAGCTGTCATAACATTGCAGCCCAATGCACTACTCGTGTGTGTGTGTGTGTGTGTTTGTGCAGTGATGCTGGTGTAAACAAACCTACTGTGCTGCCAGTTGTATAAAAGTCTAACCCATACAATTATGTACATTACGTAATACAGCTGAGAGTTTTTCAGAACTAAAGAAAAACATAAACAAGTCTTCAGATTTCAGAAGCGTACAAAGGCCCTAAGGTATAAAAATCAAAAATTAAAATGTCACAATTTGTTACACTATGATGAAACTTCAGAATGTCAATGATAAGAAGAAAAATCTTAACAAAGGACAAAAGCAAATCTCCTAAAAGCAAAAAGCAAAAAAACATCCAATTAAACCATCATCAAATTTGTCATCAGTCTCAAAAGACGTTTGTAGGAAATGAATGGCATCTTTGGATCCCATGGTGCTAACGGAAGATAATTCTCATCTTAGATCATGCTCATTCCATACCCAGTTAAATTTTCATTCAGGACTGAGAATGAAACAAGTACATTTTAAATCAACAATCTTGGGAGTTAGCCACCCAATAACCCTTTGTCAAAGAGCTACTAGGCTGGGCTCGGTGGCTCACGATTGTAATCCCAGCACATTGGGAGGCCCAGGTGGGCAGATCAACTGAGGTCAGGCATTTGAGACCAGCCTGGCCAACATGGCGGAACCCCGTCTCTACTATAAATACAAAAATTAGCTGCACATGGTGGCGCTCACCTGTAATACTAGCTACTCAGGAGGCTGAGGCAGGAGAATCACTTGAACCCAGGAGGCAGAGGTTGCAGTGAGCAGAGATCATGGCACTGCACTCTAGCCTGGGCGACAGAGTGAGACTCCACTTCAAAAATAATAATAAAATAAAATAAATGACCTACTAAAGGGTTTACTTCAGTAAGGAAAACCACAGAATCCAGACAGAAGAAGTCGAGGACAAAATCCAAGGGTAAATAAAGAAATTTGTATATATATTGTCAAAGAACAATAAGAAATACTGATAACCAGCTTGAGACGACCTTAAAAATAAGATAATGCTGAGTACCAGCCAACAACAACATGGAAGACTGCAGAGGAAAATCTGAATGAAAAATTCCTAAGCTTCCTATATTAGTCTGGAGGAGAAGAGAGATATTAACTAACTTCACATTCTTCAAGAATTTTAGAAACTAAATATTAAAGGAATAGAATTATAATGTATAATTTCTTAGCCAAAAGAGGGGAAAAGAAGGAAAATAAAAGAATATAACAATGAGATATCGACAATTCAATGAAAGGCAGAAATGAGAGGAATGGGAAAACACCCAGAAATACAAAATCTAAATCAATTCCAAATAAATCTGAATTAACAGCCTAAAAAATATGTTGACTGATGCATAATAAGTTATATAAATGCATACATATTTTTTTTAAAAATCAATACAAAATATTGTTCATGGACAGATATATGAAGAAAAATATAAAAACAGGCCAGGCACAGTGGCTCATGCCTGTAATTCCAGTACTGAGGGAGGCTGAGGCAGGAGGATCACTTGAGTCCAGGAGTTTGAGACCAGCCTGGCCAACATAGTGACATCTCATCTCTACAAAAAATAAACAAAATTAGCTGAGTGTGGTGGAGCATGCCTGTGATCCTAGCTACTTGGGAGGCTGAAATGGGAGAACCGCTTGAGCCCAGGAGGTTGCACTGAGCCAAAATTGTGCCACCACACTCCAGCCTGAGCAACAGAGCAAGACACTGTATCCAAAAAAAAAAAAAAAAAAAAAAGGAAAGAAAAAGAAAAATATGAAAACATGGATGGGAAAGATAGTGGCTCCTTCCTGCGGGGAAGGAAGATTGAAGACAGGTATAAAGGGGTTTCAGAGTACCTTCACATTTTTTTTATAATGAGAAACCAAAAAAAGGAAGAAAGAGAAGAAGGAGGAGGAAGAGGAAGCGGAGGAAGGAAGGAAGATCAATGATGAGCCATTCAGTCCAACACAAATAATTGTACACAAACAGGCAACTCAAGAAAACTGCCCTCTCACAAATTAAAAAGCACGGAAAAACAGATAAGGCATGAGTAAGTACAAAGTAAGACCTACAAAGGATGATTTAAAAACCGTTTGTCTTCAGTTACCGGTATTGGCTTTGACCTCCTAACTGGAAAAGAAAATGGATTTAATTTGCAAAAAAGAGATTAATATTAGCCCGGGCACGGTGGCTCACGCCTGTAACCCCAGCACTTTGGGAGGCCGAGGTGGGTGGATCACGAGGTCAGGAGTTCAAGACCAGCCTGACCAACACAGTGAAACCCCATCTCTACTAAAAATACAGAAAATTAGCTGGGCGTGGTGGCGGGCACCTGTAATCCCAGCTACTCAAGAGGTTGAGACAGAGAATTGCTTGAACCTGGGAGGCGGAGGCTATACTGAGCCGAGATCACGCCACTGCACTCCAGCCTGGATGCCAGACCAAGACTCTGTCAAAAAAAAAAAAAAAAGATTTATATTAGAGTGAAGGGTGACTATGTGACTCTAGGATATTTTAATATTTGACAGAGTTTAGTGTATATATTTTAGAAGAGTCTTGTATCCTTGAAATATTTACAAATAAGAATAATTTGACTAATTTAATAAAGACCTCTTTCTGAAGGCAAAAGGGTACACTACTAGATCACTGGTTCTCAAACTTAGTGATCTGAAAATTTGGGGGTAAAAAACTGCAAAAGGTGTTGAACAAGTAAAAGCAACCTCAGGATGCTTCCAATTCTTTTTTTTTCCTTTTCTTTTTTTGAGACAGGGTGTCTGTCTGTCTCTGAGGCTAGACTGCAGTAGTACGATCATGGCTTGTTGCAGCACAGCCCTCCTGGGCTCAAAAAATCCTCCATCCTTGGCCTCCTGAGTAGCTGGGACTGTAGATGCATGCCACCACACCTCAGTAATTTTTTAAAAAATGTTTTGTAGAGACAGGCATCTCACTATGCTGCCCAGGCTGGTTTCAACCTCTTGGGCTCAACGATCCTCCTACCTCAGCCTCCCAAGTGCTGGGATCAAAGGCGTGAGCCAATTCTAAAAGCCTCAAGCCAAAGAGGTTCCTCCACCCACTGCCATTTGCCAGTATTCTGAAGAGGAGGAGGAGGAGGAAAAGGAGGAGGGAGGAGGAAGGGGAGGAAGAAGAGGAAGAGCTCAAAAGTAAAACTAAATCACTCACCTACTTTTACCTACACATTGCTACTTTTACCTACTTGTTCTCTGTCATTTCTCACTAAGGCAAAGAGTTGGATGCAAAGAGAATTTGAATAAATTTGATAGCTTTCTGCTACATTTCCTCTCCCACAATTTTTCTTCAGGTATTAGCTCTCCCTTACCTTGGCCAGAGTCAAGAGAAAGAAGGATTGAATTACTTCTCTTTCAAATCAATTATCAGTGGGAAATTTTGCTACTGGTTTTTATTAAGTTTATGGCAGCTAAAAATGTAGATTCCGCTCTTCTGTCTTTTTTCAAAGTAATGACAAAGGTTTTTTACCCAGACATCAAGACCACCAGATATATCTTGAGTCAGTCCTGTAAGACTCTTCACACTACAGAATGGTACCATGAGTACTTTGAGGACTACCAGACTATATGACCTCAACCATTCCAGCAAGAGGGAGATTCTGAAATGGCATTTTTTCCCCCAATACTCTTTTCTTATTGAGGTATAATTTACATATTATAAAATGTACATACTTTAAATATACAATTCTGTTAATTTTGATGAAACTATATACTCATATCAATCAGGATACAGTGTAAAGTCATTTTTAAAGGGAGTTTATTACCTGGATAGACCCAATAGAAAATGAAGCACAATAACTTCTTCAATTTCCAGATCTTATATTTGAAATGGTAGAAACAGCATCAAAGACTTACAGCTAATGAGAGACAGTGTGGCAAACAGTGCATTTTACCCCATCTGTAAGAACAGTTCTATTTTCCATAGTCACTTAGATAAGCAACAGTAAATGCTATAAATCACTGTAAAGTGATTTGTATTTTCAAGTACAAATCTTAACATTTATATGCTGAAAAGCGATTCATCATACTTTATTTCTTTCAAATTTCCTTACACCGCCACATGAATAAGCGATATATCTTATCTTCTGTACTATCTGAAAAATCTGGATTAACAGCCTTGGCTGAATTCTATTATAGCCACAGGGGTACAGGGCTACAAATAGTTCTCTTTAAGTCAAAGGAAAATAACAACAAATACAGGAACACCTCACTCTGAAGTTCCTTTATTTTGGCTTAAGCCTCTCTTAACAGGCTCTTTTCAAGCCTTTGGAGCATTATTAAAAGGTCCTACTATTGATTTTCAGTGCTTAGTGCACGTGAAAATGGAGCGCCTTCAGCTCTAATGACTGAAGTCCCCTCACTGTCTAAAGGACAGGTACAAAGGCAGAAGATGCACTTGGAGTTCATCCTTACAACCATCCTCATGACTTAGATTTTAATGCCTGGAAATAGGACAGGTGGGAAATAGGGCACGGAATTCAACTCATCTCTCTTACTTAAATATAGCACTGCTGCTATTTCTGTTACTTATCTTGTGAAATTTTTTAAGTATTGGTATATTTTGCTATTCAGCATGAAGCTGTATGCTTCATTTCCACCTTTGAAATCCAAATTTCCAAGTAATCACTTTTAGGACAGCATTCCTCTATTTTCAGCTTCATTCTCCATGGACCATTTATTTATTTGTGATGCCAAGCCATTGAGTAACCAGAGGTTACAGTAAGAATTCGTCATGCCAGTTTCCATCTTAAAAAGAAAAGCCTTCAAGACAAACAAACCATTTTTTTAACGGGTAAAAGAAATGAACAAGCATTTCACATAAGAGGGAAAAGAGAATAGTCTCATAAGTTCAACCTCATAATCAGGAAAGTGCAAATTAAAGCCACAATGAGACACCATTTCACACCCCATCAGATTAGCAAAAATTTGTAGTCTGACAATACCAAGTGTTGATGAGGATGTAAAACTACAGAAACTCTCATACAAATCGGTATGGGGGGAGGTGTCTAAATGGGTAAAGCATGTTGGAAAGCAATGTGTATTACCTAGTGAAGGTGGTGCACACACCCTTTATCCCAGTATTCTATTTCTGGGAGACATATGTACACACACACACACACACACACACACACACACACACAGGACTGTATGTTAGGGTTAGGTGATATTAGTGTTCCTTTTATTGTGTGACAATTCTGAAGTATTTAGGAGTGAAAGTCAAGATGTCTGCAATTTTTAAATGGTTCAGCAAAAACAAAAAACAAAACAAAACAAAAAACCAACGTGGAATGTGGAGAGAGACAAGGAGAAAGAGAGAAACAAAGAAAGAAAATGTGATAAACTGTCTTTAAAAGGGAGCAGCAGGCTCTGAGGGCAGAGTCTGCAAGTTTGAATCATGGCTCTGCCAGTTATTGATTGTAATCTGGGTAATTGATTGAAGCTCTGTCTACCTCGGCTTAATCATCTGTAGAATAGGAGTAATGGTGGTATACACTTGACACAGATGTGGCATTAAATAAAGTAATTCATGTGAAGTACTCCAAGGGCAATTGCTGCTTCCTTACAAGCCTTCAATAAACGTTAGTTATTCCTTCTGTTAGTTCCATTCTGCAGATGATATAAGTAGAGACTCAAAAAAGTGAAGTATAGGCTGGGCGAGGTGGCTCACGCCTATAATCCCAGTATTCTGGGAGGCCGAGGCAGGCAGATTGCCTGAGCTCAGGAGTTCGCGACCAGCTTGGGCAACACGGTGAAACTCTGTCTCTACTAAAATACAAAAAATTAGCCGGGCGTAGTGGCGGGCGCCTGTAGTCCCAGCTACTCGGGAGATTGAGGCAGGAGAATGGAGTGAACCCGGGAGGCGGAGCTTGCACTGAGCCGAGATTTCGCCACTGCACTCCAGCCTGGGGACAGGGTGAAACTGTCTCAAAAAAAAAAAAATTAGCGGGTTGTGGCGGCAGGCGCCTGTAATCCCAGCTACTCGGGAGGCTGAGGCAGGAGAATCGCTTGAACCTGGGAGGCAGAGATTGCAGTGAGCCAAGATCGCGCCACTGCACTCCACCCTGGGCAACAGAGCAAGACTCTGTCTCAAAAAAAAAAAAAAAGTTTTGGTTTAAAACCATGTTGAACTTCATCACAGCACTTTGTATAGGAGTGAGAAATTACTACCTAGATATTTAATAGGTGAATAGTAATAAACCAAAGAAATATTCTTACATTGAACTCATTTGCAGCCATTAAAATTGTTTTTGTTTTTGTTTTTTTTTTTTTTGAGATGGAGTCTCGCTCTGTCGCCCAGGCTGGAGTGCAGTGGCCGGATCTCCGCTCACTGCAAGCTCCGCCTCCCAGGTTCACGCCATTCTCCTGCCTCAGCCTCCCGAGTAGCTGGGACTACAGGCGCCCGCCACCTCGCCCAGCTAGTTTTTTGTATTTTTTGGTAGAGACGGGGTTTCACCGTGTTAGCCAGGATGGTCTCGATCTCCTGACCTCGTGATCCGCCCGTCTCAGCCTCCCAAAGTGCTGGGATTACAGGCTTGAGCCACCGCGCCCAGCCTAAAATTGTATTTTTAAATGACTATGTAGTGACATGATGAAATGTTCACTATATTATTATACATTAATGTTATATTAAATTTTAAAATATAGGATCCCCAAACATTAATAATTATAAATATATACATAACACAGAGCTACAGATGCACACATATATACATGTGTTTCTGTGTATATATTATATATGAAAGTATACATATGACATACATATGTATACATATATGATACACTGCATTTATATCTACATATATAGAGACATATATGGTATACTGGATTCTGTGTCTGTGTGTGTGTGTGTGTGTGTGTAGCACAGAAAAACCTGGAAGTTTATATACCAAAAAGATTTTGAAGTAGTTAGAAGTGGGTTTCTCTGAATGTAGAGATGAGAAGTGACTTTTCCTTTTTTTTCTCATCTAATCTGTATTTTCTTGTGTTTCTACAGTGAAAATGTAAAACTGGTGACTCTGGAGAACAATTTGACAGTATCTAACAAAGTTGCAGATTGTATACTTAAAATCCTGACACATTTCCACTCCTGGATGAAAGTCGTTACATGTGCACAATGCAACACATACAAGAAGGTTCACACCAACACAGTTTATAATAGAGAAAAAGTGGAAACAAGGCCAGGCGCAGTGGTTCATGTCTATAATCCTAACACTCCCGAGGCTGAGGCCACAGGATTGCCTGAGCCCAGGAGTTTGAGACCAGCCTAAGAAACATAAAAAATAATTAGCCTGGAGTAGTGGTGCACACCTGTGGTCCCAGCTGCTTGGGAGGCTGAGGTAGGAGAATAACTTGAGCCTTGGAGGTTGAGGCTGCAATGAGTCAAGATCATGCCACCGCACTCCAGCCTGGATGACAGAGCAAGACCCTGTCTGGGGAAAAAAAAAAAAAAAGATGTAAACAATTTATATCCAGGCCGGGCACGGTGGCTCAAGCCTGTAATCCCAGCACTTTGGGAGGCCGAGACGGGCGGATCACGAGGTCAGGAGATCGAGACCATCCTGGCTAACACGGTGAAACCCCGTCTCTACTAAAAAATACAAAAAACTAGCCGGGCGAGGTGGCGGGCGCCTGTAGTCCCAGCTACTCGGGAGGCTGAGGCAGGAGAATGGCGGGAACCCGGGAGGCGGAGCTTGCAGTGAGCCGAGATCTGGTCACTGCGCTCCAGCCTGGGCGACAGAACAAGACTCCGTCTCAAAAAAAAAAAAAAAAAAAAAACAATTTATATCCATCAACAGAAGCATGGCCATTCTAGACAAGGGATGCTTCGGCAGCAGAGCTGCTGTTATCAATGTGTATATACCAGAAAAATATTGTGATATAGCTGGAGCGATACAACTGCCATCTGTAGAAATGTAAGTGCAGTATGATACCGTTCATATAAAAATTGTTTGAAATGCAAAATAACACTTTATGGTGTACTGTTTATGTGTATACACCTGTGCATATGTAGTAATACTTTTAATGCATGGGAACGATAAACACCCAATGTAAGGTAATGTTTATCTCTGGAATTTGAAGAAGGAAAATGAGATTAGGAAGGAGGACACATCAGTGGTGGGGCTTCGATTACATCTGTAAGGCCTTATCTCTTGGGCTAGGGAGTGGACTACATATGCGTTTTTTTTGTTTGTTTGTTTTGGGTTGTTTTTGAGGGAGGGTCTCTTTCTGTTGCCCAGGCTGGAGTGCAGTGGCTCAATCCTGGCTCACAGCAGCTTCAAATTCCCTGGCTCAAGTGATCCTCCCACCTTAGCCTGCATATGTCTATTATAAAATTCTCTGTAGGTTTTTGTCTGTATGCCTGAAATGTTTCATAATTTAAAAGTGGTACTCATATAATGAAATTTTAAAATTAAAATTTAATTTAAATGTGTCTCTAAAAATGTTAGGTACAATAAACTTTTGGAATAATTTGAAAAAATATTTTTACGTTTTTATTTTTTATTTTTTTTTATTTTTGGCATAAACAGGATTTCCAAACCAGAACATTTAATTTCTCCGAAACAGAAATGATTTTTAATGAGAATATTTTATTGTCATTATTACTCAATTGTGTTTAAAACCCAAAGTGTCTCCACTGGAGGGAAAAAATTAAGACAAAACGCTTCCCTTCCTAAAAAAAAATATATGTCTAGAGGAGGGAGATAGTGAAGACACTGAATCTGTAAAAAGTGGTAGTCATTTTATTCTACCAACATATTCTAAATTTAAGGGGAAATCCATGACCAGAGCAGCCCCTGGGTGACTCAGCCCAGCTTCCAGGCTTGGCAGAGCCCATCAGCACAGCGTGGCCGACTCGCCGGGGACTGGATTACACATCTGCACGTGGTTGAACAGCTTGGTCAGTGACACAGTCAAGCTAGCTTGAAAAGCAGGTAAGGAAAACACTGGGCGCATTCCATATTTTCCCTTAGGGAGAATTACACCTTCAAGTCAAGCTGCATTTTGCATGCCTGGGACCTCCAAAACACTATTTAAATTATGTACAGAAACCATTTCATCCCCAGTGAAATATATTTGTTTCTTCCGGAGAAATAAGGGGCGACCCAGTCGCTTCGCAAGGATCGCAGGTGGGTGTTCCAAGGGATCCACACTCTCGTTTTTTTGTTTGTTTTTTGTTCTTTGATGTATTAACTTCTCTCCTCTCTCTTTTTTTTTTTTTTTAGACGGAATCTCCCTCTGTCACTCAGGCTGGAACACAGTGGCGTGATCTCAGCTCACTGCAACCTCCGCCTCCCGGGTTCAAGCGATTCTCCTGCCTCACCCTCCTGAGTAGCCGGGATTACAGGTGCCCACCACCACGCCCGGCTAATTTTTTGTATCTTTAGTAGAGACTAAAAATTCGCCATGTTGTTTCGCCATGGTTTCCCCATGTTGGCCAGGCTGGCCTCGAACTCCTGACCTGAGGTGATTCACCCGCCTCGGCCTTCCAAAGTGCTAGGATTACAAGCGTGAGCCATCGCTCCCGGTCATTAACTTCTCTTAAAACACACACTGTCTCAAAGGCTGGAGGGTTTGGGGATGTTCTCGTCCTTTCTGTGACCCACCTACCACAGTCTTGGGGGTAAAAGCTCCGGTTTTAAAAGCTGGGAAATTCCACCTCACGGCCATGCGGTCTCAGCAGCTCTGGCGACTGGGAAACGTAGGGTTACAGGGCAGTAAAGATCATCAAAACGGAGGGTGGAGGAGAGAAACTAAAGACTAAAGCTGAGCGGTCACAAACGCTGAAATTAGTAAAGATCCACGTTGTGGGGGGTTGGGGGTGCGTGTGCGCCCGGCAAAAAGCCTCTGCGTCCATACGGGGATCCACCGCGGGCCTCCTGGAACTCACAGGCTCCCTCGGAGCCTCTAAGACGCGACTTGATTGACAACAATTTTGTTTACACACCAAACGCCCTGGGGGAGCCACACACCAGTGCCGGCGTTCCAGACGCTTCCTCTGCGCAGAGCCTGCCCGGGACGGGGGCGGGGCGGGCCCTGTTGCTTAACTCACCTCTCCAGCCCCGCACCCGCTCCCCGGGGAGGCGCCGGCCCAGCGAAACTGGTGCATGTGTCAGCCGCCCAGCACCGGCCCAGGGGGTCTGCCGCGCCGCAGGCCAGCCTGGGAAAACGCCCAGCGGCTGCAGGCCTCCCGCTGCGCGCTGCGTGGTTCTGCACTGCCCTCAGGACCTGTCAGGAGCAACACACACGCACATGCAGATGCCCACACACATGCACACAGACACACACAGGCACACACTGCGTCGGTAGGAATAGCTCAGAGGTGCCCTTCCTTTCCGGGCAAAGTGCTTAGTAGCTGCGTTCAGCGAGAAGAAATCATCCAAAGGTAACCCTTGCTCTGAGCCCTCCCTAGGAAGAAGGGAGAGGTCACTCTGGAAAAGCCTGGAACCTTCTCCCGCTTGAGGGTGCGGGACAGCAGCCCACCTCCCCTTCGAGTAGGCCAAAGATCTCTCCTTCCTTTTTTAGGCCTGGCTTTCCCAGTCACTAAAAGGGCTACCTTTCACCTTAAATATCACCTAAGCTGAAATATTACTACATTGCTTTGCAGTTGGTTATAGTGGAATCTTAGTTTCAGAATTACATTCAACACCTACTACGCAAAAGCACCACATGGACACTGCCACAAAAATTAACACAGTGGATCATCACAGAGCTGAATGGGGTTGCTGTGAATATCTCCCTAGTAAGATAGGAAAAGGGCCCATGTGGGCTATGATATTTGTATAAAGTGGTGCTGATGAGCTCATTGCGGGACTAGCTATTTGAACTCAAGTTTCAATGCAATGTAAATGAGAACTGACTTCACCCTTGACTTGTAATTTTCTCTCCAAGTATTTCTCACTAGCCATTTTCATTTCCTCCTTTTCCTACCGTTCTCACCCTCATCTTTCTACCCTCTTCTTGAAGCAGAGCACTTTTTCTCCACACTCTGGAAGGCCCGAGAGGAGAGGGGATTAGAGGCCCGTAAGCAGGGGAAATCCTATCCATTAGAGAAGGACAAGGGCAGAGCAGGGGACTTCCGTGCTTCTCCTGCCAAGTTAATACGCTAGGAGAAGCAGCTGGGTCGGGTCTGGACACGCTTTTCTGTTCTGCAGCTCACAGAATTTTTTTGTCGCTTTAACTTCAGTGATCTCTGGTGCCCCCGAAGGCAAGTAGCACACCTGAATCATACAGCTTCAGATGAGTTGAGTTCAAAGTTTTATTTTCTACTTTTAAAGCCCTCAATAAATTAGGGCAAAGGTACTTGGAACCCAGCCTCTTGCCCTGGCGTTCCTCTGGGATTGTTAAGGTTGGCTGAGCAATCTGCTCTTAAGAAACCAGGTGGAGAGAGACCTGGGTGGAGAGATCCGGGGGTTGTTTGTGGAACTTTCTCCTCCTCTGTAGCATATGCCAGCGTCTCTCAGGAGCAATCCTGCTAGGTTGCCACCAGAGCTAGGTGGTGTCGACCTGTCTTTGTTATGCAAGTTGCTGAACTCAGAGTGTTCCAGCGGAGTGTTCCTGGCCAGCACATGAATGAGGAAATGGGTCGACACGAATTCTGGGCAGCAGGATTGGAAAGAAACACCTCCCCACCCCCGCCTTCCCTGCACCCCCATCTTCTTGAGATAGCTGATACTGGAAGAGAAGCTAATGCTTCATGTTGATTAAAGTGATACAATACTGTGGAGTCAAACGAACATTCTGAACAAATCTAAGTTGATCTTTTTTTTGTTTGTTTTTTTTTTTTGTTTTTTGAGACGGAGTCTCGCTCTGTCGCCCAGGCTGGAGTGCAGTGGCGCGATCTCGGCTCACTGCAAGCTCCGCCTCCTGGGTTTACGCCATTCTCCTGCCTCAGCCTCCTGAGTAGCTGGGACTACAGGCGCCCGCCACCGCGCCCGGCTAATTTTTTGTATTTTTAGTAGAGACGGGGTTTCACCGTCGTCTCGATCTCCTGACCTTGTGATCCGCCCGCCTCGGCCTCCCAAAGTGCTGGGATTACAGGCGTGAGCCACCGCGCCCGGCCTAAGTTGATCTTTTAAAAAGCAATTAATTCTTACTTTTTTGTTGTTGTTGTTGTTGTTTCTTTTCTGAGACAGAGTCTCGCTCTGTCACCCAGGCTGGAGTGCGTGGCACCATCTTGGCTCACTGCAACCTCTGCCTCCCAGGTTCAAGCGATTCTCCTGCCTCAGACTCCCAAGTAGCTGTGATTACAGACGCCTGCCACCACGCCCGGCTAATTTTTGTATTTTTAGTAGAGATGCGGTTTCACCATATTGGCCAGGTGGTCTCAACCTCCTGACCTCAAGTGATCCACCCACATAGGCCTCCCAAAGTGCTGGGATTACAGGTGCAGGCCACCGCACCCGGCCTAATTCTTATTTTCTATTTCTCTTTATGTGGAATCATGTTTTGTCCTGGCTTTCAGGTTTTTACATTTCCAGCAAAATAGTTATTTTAAAGATTTTTTAAATTATATTAACAGAGAGGGAAATTATTGTTTTTTTCTCTGAACAATGTCTGCCTGCATATCCCCTGCCGCTGTAGCAACTAACATGCTTTTGAATACTGGCTGCAGAGGTGACATTTGGTGTCATTTTCCAGGTGGTGCTGACTGTCTCCCCAGGGACAATGCAGAGACCCTGGGATTTTGTATGTAGGGTCTGAGACACAGGCGGGAATGTAGAGCAATAAAAGGAAGTTCTCTTAAGGTTGTTGCAAGAGACCATCTCACAAAAAGAAGAAAATAAGAAGGGCCAGGGGCCCTGTGGTTCATGCTTGTAATCCCAGCACTTTGGGGGGCCTAGGAGGGCGGGTCATCTGAGGTCGGGAGTTCGAGACCAGGCTGACCAATATGGAGAAACCCCATCTCTACTAAAAATACAAAATTAGCCAAGTGTGGTGGTGCACACCTGTAATCCCAGCTACTTGGGAGGCTGAGGCAGGAGAATTGCTTGAGCCCGGGAGGCAGAGGTTGTGGTGAGCCGAGATTGTGCCTTTGCACTCCAGCCTGGGCAACAACAATAAAACTCTGTCTCAAAAAAAAACAAAAAACAAAAAGGGTGAGATTTCGGTGGGGACATCGCCAAACCACGTCATCAACGTCCTGCTTAGAGTGAAGGATCCCTTTCCACTTTACTCAAGAGAATGGTCGTGCTTATAGTACTTTATCTCAGTGTCCTCCACAGCATTTTTCTGAGGAATCAAATCTGTCTGTTATTATGGGAAGAGTGCAGACTTTTAGGGAACTGAGATAAGAAAATCCTTTGGCTGGAATAATTTGTTCTTTATTTTACTAAGTCTCTCAGTAACATAGTGAACCTATCTGGGTGGTAAATAGATTCAAAGTCATAGGGGAAATGACCCAAATATTTTATTTTGTTTTCACTCTTTTGTTATGCTGAGTTAATTTAGAAAATCAATGATACCCCAAGTGAAATAGCCTTTACTTAAACCCTTACAAATAAACTAGACATATGTCCTTAAAAACAAATTAAAAACCAATCAGGCATGGTGGCTCACACCTGTAATCCCAGCACTTCAGGAGGCTGAGGCAGAAGAATCACTTGAGACCAGGAGTTAGAGACCAGCCTGGGCCATATAGTAAGACTCTGTCTCTACAATAAAAATAAAAAAATTAGCCAGGCATGATGTCAGGTGCCTGTCATCCCAGCTACTCAGGAGGTTGAGGTGGGAGAATTAATTGAACCCAGGAGTTTGAGACTGCAGTAAGCTATGATTACACCACTGCACTCCAGACTAGGCAACAGAGTGAGACCTTGTCTCTTAAAATAAATAAATAAAATAAAATAAAACTTTTTTTTTTTTGAGACAGAGTTTTGCTCTTGTTGCCCAGGCTGGAGTGCAATGGCATGATCTCGGCTCTCTGCAACCTCCGCATCCTGGGTTCAAGCGACTCTCCTGCCTCAGCCTCCCTAGTAGCTGGGATTACAGGCACCCGCCACCATGCCTGGCTAATTTTTGTATTTTCAGTAGAGACGGGGTTTCACCATGTTGTTCAGGCTGGTCTCAAACTCCTAACCTCAGGTGATTCACCCACCCCGGCCTCCCAAAGTGCTGGGATTACAGGTGTGGGCCACCGAACAACTCTTAATTACTTAAATAATGGTGCAGAAAAGAATTTGTTATAACCAGCAGACTAAGGGGCCATTCACAGAATAAGAGATAGATGAATTGAACTGATGGGGGAATTAATTTAAGCTACCGATTGTTTCTTTTCTCAGAATTCTTTGGCAAAAATTAAATTATGCCAAGTATCTATCAGTTTTATGATAACAAGACCATCAAACTTGTTTCATTAAACATTTCCCTTATCTTACAACTGTCTAAACAGGAATTTTCCCATTTAGCACCCTATCAATCCAGAGTTAGGATTATGCTGCAATCTAGGAGGTCTTGTGTATCACATGTTAATATTTGTATAGTTATTAAAATATTTGATAATTTGTACAGGGGCTCTGTAAAATTAAATATCACATTCCATTTATAGTATTGGAAAAGAGTTTAAATAGAAAATTATGTTCTAGCCTTTGGTGTTTTGTTTTGTTTTTGAGATGGGGTCTTGCTCTGTTGCCCAGGCTGGAGTACAGTGGTATGATCTTGGCTCACTGCAGCCTCCACCTCCGGGGTTCAAGTGATTCTCCTGCCACAGCCTCCTGAGTAGCTGGGATTATAAGCATGCACCACCATGCCCAGATAATTTTTGTATTTTTAGTAGAGAAGGATTTCGCCATGTCAGGCTGGTCTTGAACTCCTCCCTCGGGTGACCTGCCTGCCTCAGCCTCCCAAAGTGCTGAGATTACAGGCGTAAGCCACTATGCCTGGACCCTAGCCTTTGGTCTTTGCTGTAACACTTGTAAGATGACATATTTAAATGGTAGGTGTAAGGAAACACTTCTTTAAAGTACAACATTTAAGCAAAATCTTTTACACTATGTTGTGCCGTGGTTTTCAGACTGCATTTATCCACGGACTCTTTTGCAAACAAAATATTAAGTAGAAGTCAAGTAAGTAAAACAAATGTGAACAGAGCTGTTGAGGGAGCAGTGGAGGGGCGTTGGTGATCCACACCCTCTGAAGGGCCACAAGTGCCCCTTAGAGGAACACCAGACCTGTAGGAACTTGAAAGCCGGTGTAGTAAGGCTTATTTAAAAGAAAATAAATGAAAGGTGCTGTTTGAGATGACGCATCTTTTCCTTGCAACTGCATGCATGTAGGCATGGATGTGTGTTTGTGAAATACCATTTAATTAATATCCAGTTCTTATCTCTATCGTTGTTACTTTCGTGGCATTTTAGGACAGTGCAATACACAGATAATGGATTCTTTGTCTATAAGTTTCAAATTCCATTTTTAAAAAAACGTTGCAGTACAAAAAAGGTCAAAGGGCATGCAAGGGCCAAAATACGTGTGACCTGGAGGACACTATTTAGATATATATTTCTATTTTATAGAATAACAGTAGCATCTCAATAACTGTCAAATTATGATTGGAACTCTAGAGATGATTTCATCCAAAAACCTGATTTTTTTCATCTGAGGAGGCTGAGGGACTTCACAAGCTCACAGTGATGCATACCAGACCAGCACACAATGATCTTGCTCCCCAAGGCACGTGCTTATCCCACACTCCGTGTATTGCAATGTATACATTAATATAAAATTGTTACAACTTGAAAATATCAAAAGTAGCTATTGGTTGAAATCAGCTGGATCTTCCTACATTTGTTTAGCTGGTCAAGAGAACAGATTGTGTCCGATTGGACTGTGTCCTTGCACAGCACAGGTCACCTACCAAAAAGATTTCAGGAGCAAAGGTATAGCAGGTCATGCAGAGAACCAGAGAGTGATGAGGCACACAACATATTCACGCTTTCCTTGTAAAGCAGAGGTTAATAAGCAAGCACACAAATTAGCAAATGTGAGGCTGAGATAGGAAGGCTGAAACTTTGGTTTAGTTGAGTTTGATATTTTCCACCTTTGGCAAATACTTTTTTCATGAAACTCAAGCACAAATTGTGGAAGAGACACATTCAGAAACAGACTTTCTCATAAATCCAAAGCATTAAATCTTAGGCTGAATAGCAAGTTCTATGATTCCAGCCTGTTATGGATGTACAGTTAAAATAAGAGAGGTTCATGTGACTTTTATCTACTGTAAGATTATTTATGTGTATGCCAACATACATTTTCAAATTGGATGCTTAATGCTGCATTTCTTTAAACATGTCATTCTCTGATTCAAGCTAAATTGGAATTGTTTAAGTTCTTTTGGGGCTTTCAAGAGAAATACTAGAGAAGAATCTGCTATGAACCAAATTAATATACTAATCTCCATTTTGGTTTTTGGCAGCTTTGCTTCTGCTAGGGAATATTAGCTCCTGTAATTGTAGTCATTGTGCTACTAATTGTATATACAATTATATTGCGTGCATTTTGATGTTTGTAAATGCAAATGCTTTAGAGTGAGAAACCACCACAGGCTTAAATGAGGAAGATGGACAAGTGGGTGGATCTGTGGGTGTGGTCCCCGGGCCAAGCCTACCCACAATGTCTTGTAAAGAGGCTCCAGCTAGGAGCGTCCCCAGCCTTCAATGTCGTTTGGCAAGTGGAGGATACTTGTCTTTGTAAAAGCATCTGGGGTACTTAGGGCAATGATAATATTTTCTATCCAATTTATTCAGATTGTATTATCTAAGATGGCCTTTATTTTCAAATTATATGATCTATACAGTATTTGAAGTTTCCTAAGAACATAGGTAAAAGGAAAAAGAAAAGTGCTTATTATATGTTATGTAATACTTGCTCAACCTACCTCACAGAATTAGTGCCGGGATCGAATAAACTTGAAAATTGTAAAAGACATTGCAAACTGTGAAAAAACTATTCACATCTATTGATACAAAGACATGTTTGAATTACATTTCAGCATTGAAATAAACATGAAAAGTTCAGATGACCACATCAGTCCTCTCCTATGAGAACACGTGATGTTCGTTTTTTCTTCAGCAGCTTTATTGAAGTATAATTTGCATAACATAAAATTCATTCATTGTAAGGATACAACTCAAGGATTTTTGGTAAATGTATATGGATGTGCAGCTATGGTAGAATTCATTTTAGATTCTATTTCAGGACATTTTTAAGACCCTAAAAATTTTCTCATGCCCATTTGCAGTTAATCTCTGCGCTCACTCTGAACTCCAAGAAATTCCTGATGTGTTTTCTGCCTCTATAGATTTGCCTTTCCTGGACATTGCATATGAATAGGGTCATATAAATATAGTCTTTTGCATTTGGTGTCTTTCGTTTAATATATTTTCTGAAGATCCATCTATATTGAAACATGTACTAATCTTGGTTTCTTTTTATTGCTGAATAGTATTCCATTGTAGGACTATATTACACTTTGTCCACTCACCAGCTGATGGACACTTGAGTTATTTTGAGTTTGGGGCTATAATGAATAATGCTGCTGTGAACATTTACATACATATCTTTGTTTGAACATATGTTTTATTTCCCTTGGATAGATTCTTAGCAGTTAATTGCTGGGTTTATAGCAAATTGATGTTTAACTTTTTAAGAAACCACCAATGTAGCCAGACACAGTAGCTCATGCCTGTAATCCCAGTGCTTTGGGAGGCTGAGGCAGGAGGATCACTTGAGGCCAGCAGTTCGAGACTGGGCTGGGCAATGTAATTTGACCCTGTCTCTGCAAAAGAATAAAATTAGCCAGGCATGGTGGCATGCTCCTGGGGTCCCAGCTACATGGGAGGCTGAAACAGGAAAATCACTTGAATCCAGGAGCTCAAGGATTCAGTGAGCTATGATGGCCCCACTACACTCCAGCCTGGGCAACAGCCTGTCTCAAAAGGAAGGAAGGAGGGAGGGAAACTGCCAGTCTGTTATCCCAAGTAGCTATATCATTTTACATTCCCACCAGCAATGTACACAAGTTCCAGCTTCTCCACATCCTCACCAATACCTGGTATCGTTGGGCTTTTTGATGATAGCTGTCCTAGTGGGTGTGTCATGGTATCTCGCTGTGGTTTTGATTTGCATCTCCCTCATGACTAATGAGTTGAGCATCTTCTTATGTGGTTATTAGACACTCGTTTATCTTTTCTGTTGAAATATCTACTCAAGTCTTTTGACCATTATAAAAACTGTGTCAGGCTGGGTGTGGTGGCTCATGCCTGCAATCCCAGCACTTTGGCAGCCTGAGGCAGGAGGATCACTGGAGTCCAGGAGTTTGAGACCAGCCTGGGCATCATAGTGAGATGCCATCTCTACAAAAAATGTAAACATTAGCCGGGCATGGTGGCACACACTGGTAATTCCAGCTAAGGCTGAGGCTGGAAGATTGCTTGGGTCCCGAAGGTCAAAGCTGCAGTGAGTTGGGATCATACCACTGCCCTCCAACCTGGACGACAGACACTATCTGTTTTTTCCCATTAATTGCCACTTCACCTTACGCTGTCTTGTGACTTCTTTTATTCTGTTACCTTCCACTGTTATTAAACTTCTGTACCATTATTTAACTTTCAGTGTACATATTTTTTCTTTCCCCAACCTTGATTTTTAAACTCCCTTAAGAAGAAGAGCACTTCTACCTTATTCATTCTCTTCTATAGCAAGTGTAACAAAACGCCCCCTAAATTAATAAATCTTCAATAAATATTTGGGACAGAAATAATAAAAAGCTCATTGTCTTTATGTAAATAGTGTCAGTGTATCTGGTATCATAATTTAATAACTTGCCTTGAATTTTGTTTCTTTATTACTTATTGTGTACATCAGAGTCTTTAGTTTTAAAATCATTTTTGAAGCTTCAGCACTTTGGAAGGCTGAGGCAGGAGGATCACTTGAGCCCAGAAGTTTGAGACCAGCCTGGGCAACAAAGAAAGACCCTACCTCTACAAAAAATACAAAAATTAGCCATGCATGGTGGCGGATGCCTCCCATAGTGTTCCCAGCTACAGGGGAGGCTGAGGCAGGAGGATCACTTGAGGCCAGGAAGTGGAGGCTGCAGTGAGTCATGTTCATGCCACTGCACTCCAGCCTGGTGACACAGCAAAACCCAGTGTAAATAAATAAATAAATAAACAGTTTTGAGAAGAAGGAGTATATCAGAGTGTAAACTGGGACAAACAGATTTAATTATCAGAGAAATATTTTTAAAAATTCTAAGGAAACTCTAAAACATATGGTAGTTAATATGTTTAAATAAAGTAAATTCAGCATTTTAGGCACTCTACTTTTTATCCAAATATCCCTGCGTACCTTAACAAAAACAGCAGTCACATGAATGATCAAAACGGGCAACTCTCTCAAGTATATCGAAGACTAAGTAGAAAGCAAACCAAACAGCTCACCTATCACCAGTACTTTTGACCCAAAAGAAAAGATTTCGAATTATACGTATAAACTTACTTATGTATAAGCCTGAATGTAAAACAAAAACAACTTCCCCTATTACTAGTAAATAACAGGAAAGAAAAAAAAAAAAAAAACTTTTGAGCCTTATCTGGAAGGATGCCAAAGATATACACTTGAGAATATTTTAAGGTAATTAGCATTTTTGTCTCTGTGTCAGTTAAAATAGGCTTTTGCCTGCTACTAATTTTCTTTGGGTTACTGAGACCATTGTATGAATGAAGGGCTGTTAAAGGCCATTTATATTGTGCAAACAGAGGCACAAATTAGAGAGGGCATGTTAATAAGGAAAGGGGGCTTATGAGTGCTCAATTATGAGCCCAGAACCTGTTCCTATTTTAGAGGGATAGAAAACACATCAATCTTGCTTTTAGAATATTTTCAATTAAAACGAACAGCGCACGGCACACTAAGAGCCAGCTAAGGCTGCGGCCTTGTAGATTTTGAATCATTCTTACCTACCATCTTAGTTTCAAAACTGATATACGTATAATGGGCTGAAATAGCATTTGAGATCCCAGAAGGCCAAGGTCCCTGAGCTGCATAAGAAATTCGAAAGGAAAAGAAATATAAAACTGGACCATCTGTTTCCCTTTTCAACATGCAACCTTTGGAGTAGAAAATTTGGAAGAGGATGCTATTGAAAACCTGAATAGGGATGAAACACAGTACACACACTCACAACATATCATTAACTTCCTCTCTCCTAAGCATAATCAATAGCGTCTGCAAGCCTAGTTCTGCATGTTAAAAACAAAGCACAATGTTAGCCGCACAGAGCAGCTCACCCTTCTCCCCACACAGACAATAGTGAGTTGTAATAGACTCACCAGGCAGACTCGCTCTCCAGTCCTAGGCAGTGCCTCCTGCCTAATTGGCGTAAGCAAAGGGAGGCAAACACTCTGTAGCAGGCAAGTGTTTTGGGAATCTAATTCTAGTTTGCATATGCCACTATATGTATGAGCCTGGTTTTGCCCCTGTGTTAACCACTACTTCCAGTGGCCTGCTATCATGTTCCTGATATGTATTTATGAAAACATCGCAAGATATTGTCCGCAAAGCTACCTTTTCCCCTCTATGAAATACCTATTTTGGATTTATAGCTAAGTGGGTAACCAGTGTTCATATAATGTTCACAGAGTGGAAATACACAAAATAAAACAGTGACGGGTGGCAAGAATGAAGGCCTTTAGTCTCAGAGTAGAAAAACCACTATGCCTCAATACTATTCAGTAAGCCCAATGCTGAACTTCTGCAAACCATAATTGTAGTGGATGTTTGGCCTTTCTTTTTCAGGTGGCACCAGTCCTCTCTCTTGAAACTTTTGTAACTGTTAAGGTTGAAGTGCCATTTAAAGAAAAAGGAAGGCAAAGAAATGAGCTCTAGGAAGCCATGGTAAGTCATTTGTCAGTGTATCCTTTCTTGAGCTCATTGGGGAAGCAGGGTTCAGGGTGATGGGATCGTAGACTTTATTTTGAATTTGTCTGTTATAACCTTAAAGCTTTCTTCAAGGAAATACATAGGGTTCATGTCTGATATATAACGTCTGTTGCTATGGAAAGGTTTATACTTAATCATATGACAGTGTTCTCTTAGGGGTGGGGAAACTGGGGTATCAGTTCATCTTTTTCCAAAACTCCATATGTTTTACAAGATAAAACAAGACAAAAAAACATGTACAGCACATGTTTCTGGCATTAGAAGAAAATTTGAAAGGCCTTTTTTACATTGTGTGTATTGAGATGCCATTCTGCGTTCAAAAATGCATAGTAGCCTCTTACTGCAAAAGTTAATGATAGAGATGTCAGTTACTCACGATATATTATCTAAGCTCTTCTGATATTTCCATCTCTAAACTCATGTCCATGTTGCCTTTCTCGTTTCCACCCAAATGTCTGTTGTTGGCTCCACAAGAGAGCTGTCCTTTTGGCATATTATCTAGTGCTCTGTTCTTGGTGAACAATTTCACCGCATTGTGATTGTACTATGAATGTTTGCTGTTCATGAGCCCAGCACTGTTAAAAATAGAAAGGTGGAGGCTGCCCTAATATTATAATCTTGGCTTTTCTAAAAAAAAAAAAAATGCAACAATTGTTCAAGCACAATCTAAACATTTTCAATGTTCAGAGTTTTCCTTCTATTAAACATTGAAAAGTATTGTTTGTTTTTTCACAGTAATACGTTGGCTGGTGCTAACTACTGCACTTGTATGGAAGGAGGCAGGAGCGTGGACTGTAGAGTCAGACAACCCAGCCCTGCCGTGCATAATCTTGGGCAGGCTTCTTAACCTTTCTCTGCCTGTTCCCACATCTATAACATTGGGATAATAATAGGACCTATTTCATAGAGTTGGGGTGGGAATTAAACAAGATAGTTCTGGTAAAGCACATAGAATGGTGAATGACGCATAGTAGGTATGCAGTTAAGTGCTGGTTCATTACCTTGTTGAACATCTTCATCATCCTACAATTTTTACTCTTGCCTTTCTTCGTGTGTGTGTGTGTGTGTGTGTGTGTGTGTGTGTGTGTGTGTTAGATGGAATCTCACTCTCTCGCCCAGGATGGAGTGCAGCGGTGAGATCTTGGCTCACTGCTCACTGCAGCCTCTGCCTCCCAGGTTCAAGCGATTCTCTTGTCTTAGCCTCCCGAGTATCTGGGATGACAGGCACCCACCAACATGCCTAGCTAATTTTTGTATTTTTAGTAGAGACAGAGTTTCACCATGTTGGCCAGGCTGGTCTCGAACTCCTGACCTCGGGTGATCCACCTGCCTTGGCCTCCCAAAATGCTAGGATTACAGGCCTGAGCCACCATGCCCGGCCTGCCTTTCTTCTTGAATATGCAACTACTTTGTTTAACTCAGAGGAATTTAAAGTAGTAGACTCTGGGACAGTGTGGAAGGATGTTTGAAAAATATGTGGAAATGAGAACTTTTCAGTGCCCCACAAACAATACTAAGAATCTAATTGATGACCTTCCCACATCTGTGAGGACAACTTTGCCCTCAGTCTGTAATGACTGTGATTCCCTTTCTGCCTACTGTCTCACCAAAAGCTTCATTTTGGTTCTAGATGATATAAACATGAAAACAGTTTGTCCAGGTGTATACGTTTTATGTATGTTTTAAAAATCTCTTTACATCATCTGCTTTCTCTTTTTCTTTTCTTTTTTCTTTTTTTCTTTTTTTGAGCCAAGGTCTCTCTGTGTTACTCAGGCTGTAACACAGTGGTGCAGTCTTGGCTCACTGCAACATCTGCCTCCCAGGTTCAAGCAATTCTAGTACCTCAGCCTCCCAAGAGACTGGGATTACAGGTGTGTGCTGCCATGCCTGGCTAGTTTTTGTATTTTTAGTAGAGACAGGGTTTCATCGCGTTGACCAAGCTGGTCTCAAACTCCTGGCCTCATGTGATCCACCCGCCTTGGCCTCCCAGAGTGCTGGGATTACAGGCGTGAGCCACTGCACCCGGCCTCACATCAACTAGTTTCGTGCGGTGAGTCTTCCCTACTCACAGTTCTTACATGTTATCAAATGTAGAAAGAGGTTAAAAAATAATTTTGATAATTATTTTAGGTGTCTAGAGAAAGACAAAGAGCTCATTTTGTATACATCCAAACCGATGACCAGGGTTTCAGCCCAGACCTGGAATTCCTTGTCAGTGTTTGGCATTTACCACAACCAGTGGAATCAATATTAGTGGGACCCTTTTCTTTACGCAGGACATAATTTGGTACTGTCAAGTCAATCTGGCTACAATTGAACGGAAGTTTTTGTTATTTAAATGCTGTTTCAAAAACATTTTATGTATATACGATCTCTAGTGAGGTCAAATTCCCCTGTAAATATTATCTAATTTATTCTCATAACATCTCTAAGTGATAGGATGCATTTGTCTTTATGATTAGCATCTGGTGTTAGGAGATTCACATTTACTTTGTTGGAAATCACCAGGAATAAATCTCATGTAGACACTAATGGAAAATATAATAGGAGATAAATACAGGTATGTCTGCAAATGAAGATATTTTCCCACCTTTGAAATCTGTTGACTAAAAAGATAAAAAGTGGAACAACTTATGATGATTGAATAGTAATAAAAAGCAGCATTTAATCTAAATCTCTCTTTCCCATGATTACAGCATGCTAAATATTACTCAATACTAGGAAGTCTGCTGATGAGCTATGTAAATGTTTTCCAATAAAATTAAATAGATTAGATTTGGAAAGAGAATGCTAATGTTTTGAAGGCTTTTAGGGAGTCTTCTTTTAAAACTTTTCTGAAAAATATAATGTAAGACGGTGTGTCATAGTTTCAATAGTGCTAGCAGAGTGAACACCATTGTTCCCATGTGGGTAGAACAGGCAGAGGCAACCATGATGTTCGAGAAGTTCTTGTCATCTGTGATCCTTTATTGTTAATTCTCTTCATGTATTTTGCCTGCTGCTTTGTTTTGGTTGTCAAAGTTTGTTACTGAGACAAGTCCAAGATCATCCTATTCTGAGAGTCGCGGATTGACTTGGCATGACGCACCGTGAGGTGAGTTTAATTGCTGTTAATATTGGAAGGATGAATAATCCTATTAAAAAGATGAACAGTTATAAAAAAATAAATAAGTGGAGGCAAGTCTAGATTACATGAAAGAAAGACAGCTTGATGAGGGGAAACCCATTAACCTGAAAGGAAATGGTTCTTTGCTTCTAATTTAGCAGTTGTGAGCAAGACTGCATTCATACCAAATCAAAATGGAAACAATTTTTCTGTATCATTTATAGATTTGAATATTAGGTGTTCTTATACAAGGAAGAAGAGATCCTACTGTGATTCCTAATTGCTCATAGAATACCAGGATGCCATGTTAGGTGAGTTGATGTTGTTCATATAGAAAAACAAGATGCCATGTTAGGTGAGTTTGTTCTTGTTCTCAGATATTATTACTGAGTCAAAAGAGGTAACTCTATGTTAGGTCAAGAGCACAATACTCGACACCAGTGCTTCTCGGACCCGAATGTGCCTGTGCATCAGTGCATCACTGGGATCTCGATGCACTGCAGATTCAGATTCAGAGGCTCTGGGTCGGGGCCTGAGATGCTGTACTGGAGAAGCCCCCAGGAGATTCCCATGCTGCTGATTCATGGCCACTGTTTGAGAAGCCAGGCTTCAGACAACTGTTTTATTTTATTTTATTATTTATTTATTTATTTATTTATTTATATATTGAGACGGGGCTCACTCTGTTGCCCAGGCTGGAGTACAGTAGTGCAATCTCGGCTCACTGCAACCTTTGCCTCCCAGGTTCAAGTGATTCTCCTGCCTTGACCTCCCAAGTAGCTGGGATCACAGGCACCCGCCACCACACCTGGCTACTTTTTGTATATTTAGCAGAGACAGAGTTTGACCATGTTGGCCAGGCTGGTTTCGAGCTCCTGACCTCAGGTGATCTATCCACCTCAGCCTCCCAAAGTGCTGAGATTACAGGTGTAAGCCACTGTGCCTGGCCCAGACAACTATTTTAAAAAGAACTTGGCCAGGCTTGGTGGCTCACGCCTGTAATCCCAGCACTTTGGGAGGCCAAGGCAGGCGGATCACGAGGTCAGAAGTTCGAGACCAGCCTCGCCAGCATGGTGAAACCCGGTCTCTACTAACAAAATACAAAAAATTAGCCAGGCGTGGTGGCACACGCCTGTAATCCCAGCTACTTGGGAGGCAGAGGCAGGAGAATCGCTTGAACCAGGGAGGTGGAAGTTGCAGTGAGCAGACGTTACGCCACTGCACTCCAGCCTGGGTGACGGAGCAAGACTCCATCTAAAAAACAAAAACAAAAACAAAAAAATCTGCACCCACACAGAGTAAGTTGTTTTGTGTAAGTCTGAGATGAGTAAAAACTCATGACCATAGGCGGCATGCCTGGAAGGGCAGACTCTCCAACCTCACAGCCAAATGCCACCTCTGTGTGCTGTGTGACACCTCCTGAGACACTGATGAGTTTCTTTTATCAAAATCAAGTTCACCCATGCTAGGTTCATTATTTTAGGAAATTGAATGGCATCAATATAACAAAATATGAACCACTTGTTCTGGAAGGGAAATGGAGGGAACAAGCAAATTTAAAGTTTCAAGGCCTCCTTTAAGGACAACTAGAAACACCAGTAAGACTGAAGCCAAAATGGAGCAGTCTGGAAAGGCAGGAAGTCCCTGGTTTCCATCAGAGCTTTATTAGTGGTCTCCTTCAACCCCTTCCTTCCTTCCTTACGGTCACAGTTATTAGATGGCTACAGGAAACATGGGACTATTCTGTCTATATGATAGACATCACCACTGAAATTCACGATGCCTTAGTAAGAGAGAGCAGTATGCTTCTCCTTCCTCCTCCCACAGACTAAGTTTGTTAAGAGAACACTGCAAGGAACACACAGCATGCACATCTCAGCCATACAGCCTGTGCCCAGGACATGCTATTTATTGGTGGTTACATACTGGTAAGATCATCTGACACCTCCCAGCGTGAAGTCTGGTGTTGTGGGCTCTTGAATGCATTTATCTTAATCAAACCTCAGATAGCTGAATAAGAGGGAGAACATTGAATTACTTTGAATAATTAAGAACGTATTTGAGTCAGGAGAGCTTTAAATAGGAAAAAATAGGTTTCAGAAACTTGACTGCATGTTAAATACTGTGCATTTTGAGTTATTGTGACTATCATTTATTACTTCTCTGGTTAAGTGTGCAGGAACAGATAAACACAGACTTGCCTGAATAGATGATAGGAAAGCAAATGACAGGTATATGGACAGCAGGTGCATTAAAGGCCCATGAAGGTATCAGTGACTTTGCAATTATAATACAGCCATGAAGATGAAGATTTTTTTCGTGCTTTTCAACTTACAATTATGTATGTGTGTATGTGTATGTATATATGCATACATATATAACTTGTAATGATATGTGTGTATTATATATGCATGTATATACATATATATAAAATACATATATATACATGCATATTTTATATATATGCATGTATATACATATATATAAAATACATCTATTGTCTCTGAAACCATGAACCACTGCATATATCACACTGATGTCCTTAAATCTGGAAAAAAAAAATCTCTGATGATGGTTTCATGACATTACTGAAAGTTATTTATTCTAAAATTAATGTATTCTTCTACCCACAACATAACCTTTTTTTAAAAAAAGGTTGTGACAAATTTATTAGCTACTAACTCATGTAATTTCTTTGGCCTTGCTCTACAAAGGCAAATTTACTTCTAGCGTGTTAGAAAAATATCTACTCCTTCTAGTGCACACAATTAGAAAGCAAACACAGCAGCTACACACGACATGAAAAGCCTCCCTTCCTTCTACCAGGTCATGAAAGTGATGGATAAAACAAAACAACAAACTCAGACATTGTCTGAAGCTGATACCAGACTGGGCCACATATTGAGAGGTCTGAATTTATAATATTTGCTTGGAAACCTAATCCTAAATCCATTGTCTTGGAATAGGACACTAAGCAAATAAATTAACATAAAAATAGGTCCAAAGACTTTGAAACCTTTGGATCTGATAGAAGCAAATACGAAAGTACTCTGTGAAGTCACTTTCAAAACATAGAGGTCAGAAGCTGTATTAATTGGCTAGGGCTGCCATAACAAAATACCATAGACTGGATGGATTAAACAATAAAATTTTATTTTGCTTATTTTCTCATAATTTTGGAAGTTGGAGAAGCCAAGATCAAGGTATCAGCAGGTTAGATTTCGCCTGAGGACTCATTTCTTGACTTACAGAGGGCACCTCATTGTGTCTTCTTCACATGGCCTTTTCCAGAGCAGACACATCTCTCGTGTCTCTTTCTTTCTCTTCTCTTCTCTTTTCTTTCTTTCTTTTTTTTTTTTTTTTTTTTTTTTTTGTGAGACAGAGTCTTGCTCTGTTGCCTAGGCTGGAGTGCAGTGCTGCAGTCTCGGCTCACTGCAACCTCTGCCTCCTGGGTTCAAGCGATTCTTCTGCCTCAGTTTCCTGAGTAGCTGGGACTATAGGCACGTGCCACCATGCCCAGCTAATTTTTGTATTTTTAGTAGAGACGAGGTTTCACCATATTGGCCAGGCTGTTCTCAAACTCCTGACCTCGTGATCCGCCTGTCTCAGCCTCCCAAAGTGCTGGGATTACAGGTGTGAGGTGTGAGCCACCGCACCCCGGCCTCTCTTTCCCTTTTCATAAGGGTACCAGTCATGCTATACCAGTCATGCTATATTAAGGCCCCACTTTTTTTTGTTTTTTTTTTTTTGAGATGGAGTTTTGCTCTTGTTTCCCAGGCTAGAGCGCAAGGGCATGATCTTGGCTCATTGCAACCTCCACCTCCCGGGTTCAAGAAATTCTCCTGCCTCAGCCTCCGGAGTAGCTGGGCTTACAGGCATGTGCCACCACTCCCAGCTAACTTTGTATTTTTAGTAGAGATGGGGTTTATTCATGCTGGTCAAGCTGGTCTCTGACTCCTGGCCTCAGGTGATCCACCCGCCTCGGCCTCCCAGAGTGGTGGGATTACAGGCGTGAGCCACCGCGCCCGGCCCCAGCCCCGCTCTTATGACCTCATTTAACCATAATTACCTCTTTAAGGGCCCTATCTCCAAATCTGGTTACATTAAGTGTTAGGGTTCTGTAGTTTTGTGTTCTCCAAAGAAACGGAACCAACAGAATATATATGTATAAATAATGAGATTTATTTTCATATGTATACATATATGTGGAAAGTGATTTATTGTAAGGCATTGGCTCATGGGATTATGCTGACTGAGAGGTCCCATGATACGCCTTCTGTAAGCTGGAACCCCAGGAAGGCCTATTGTGTTGTTTAAGGGCCTGAGAGCCACAGAACCAATGGTAAAGGTTCCAGTTGAAGTCTGAAAGCTTGAGAACCAGGAGAGTCAAGGACAGGAAGTTGATATCCCAGCTTAAGCAATCAAGCAGAGAGAGAATTTAACCTTCCTTCATGGTTTTCCTATTGAGTTCCTCAGTGAACTGGATGGTGTCTACCTTGGGGAAGGCCGTCTACTTTACTCAGTTCACAATTCAAATGCTAATCTCTTTTGGAAACACCCTCAGGGACATGCCAGAAATGATGTTTAACCAACTATCTGGGCATTCCATGGCCCAGTCAAGTTGACATATAAAGTTAACCAGCACAGGCTTCAACATATAAACAGGGTTGTGGAGAGGTACACAGTTCAGTCCATAACAGAAACCTCTCCCTGAGAAACAAATCAAAGCTCTGAAGATGAATACAAAACAACCACCACAAAAAATGTTATAAAGTATACAGGGAATGAAACTACCATTAAAAGAAAGTCATCAGGGCCAGGCGCAGTGGCTCATGCCTGTAATCCCAGCACTTTGGGAGGCTGAGGTGGGCGGATCACGAGGTCAGGAGATCGAGACCATCCTGGCTAACACGGCGAAATGCCGTCTCTACTAAAAATACAAAAAATTAGCCGGGCGTGGTGGCGGGCGCCTGTAGTCCCAGCTACTCCGGAGGCTGAGGCAGGAGAATGGTGTGAACCTGGGAGGCGGAGCTTACAGTGAGCTGAGATCGCACTACTGTGCTCCAGCCTGGGTGACAGAGCGAGACTCCGTCTCAAAAAAAAAAAAAAAAAAGTCATCGGAGGCAAAAACCAGGAGAATTAGCACAAAAACAAAATACAAAACACTCTAAAGTAATATGCTTAAAATGAGTAAAGAGATTTTTAAAGGAAGTGAAAACATAATGAAACAATAAGACACTATGAAATTAAAGAGTAGGCAAATTTGAAAAGACATAGACTGTCTAGAAATGAAAATTATGGTCCTGGAAATGTTAATGGATATGTTAAATAGCATGTTAGACACATCTAAAGAAAAAAATTAGCAAACTGGAAGATATATATGAGGAATTTGCCCATAATGAAGTATGGAAAGAAAGAGAAGAGATTAAAAAGTGGTTCAGAGATAAGGAAGGTAAAATGAGAAGGTCCAACATATGTCTAATATGTCTCAGGGAAACACTGGAGAGAGTAGAAAATGGGATGATAATTTTCTGTAATGAAATACAAGAGTCTAAAATGTGAAGAAATACACTGATTCCCAGGCAGGAAAAATAGACAAGTAAGTATATATCTAGTTTGAGAAAAATTCAACAATTTCAATATTTCCCACAAAGGAAATCTCAATAGATAACACAAAATTGGTTACATATAGAGCACATTCTCTGGTCATAATGCAGTAAAATTAGAAATTAATAAGAAAATAATAGCTGCTTGGAAAATGAAAAAGACCCAATAAAAAGGGTCTGAAAAAAACACAAACTACATTAAAGCATGAATTGAATCTTTTAAACTATGTTTTCACCCTTATATATATAAGAAAACAAATTTTTAAGGTACAATATATGGCATATAGCTGTACCTGATTATTTATAATTCTGGTTTTTTGTTTATTGTTTTTTGAGATGGAGTCTTGCTCTGTCGGCCAGGCTGGAGTGCAGTGGCTCAGTCTTGGCTTGCGGCAACCTCCGCCTCCCGGGTTCAAGTGATTCTCCTGCCTCAGCCTCCGGAGTAGCTGGGATTATAGGCATGCGCCACCATGTCCAGCTAATTTTTGTATTTTTGTTAGAGACAGCATTTCAACATGTTGGTCAGGCTGGTCTCAAACTCCTGACCTCAGGTGATCCACCTGCCTCAGCCTCCCAAGGTGCTAGGATTACAGGCGTGAGCCACCGCGCCCAGCCTACAATTCTGGTTTTATAAGCAAATAATTTTCCTTTGCTTCATGGTTATTCCTGAGACTACTTTGTTAACTTCTGTCTGATCTTGATACTAGAGGACTACATTTTGTTGGTACTTTACAAAGTGCTTTTGCATACATTCCTGTCATCCTCTAATTTCCCCCTCTTGGTGATGTAAATGAGAGATGCATTTATGACATCCTTAACTTAACTAGAATGCAAATCACTTAGCAATATGCAAATGAATGAATACTGCTAGAGTCAGAAATTTCTTGTGATTTTTACTTCCTGTTAAAGCATATAGGGACTTCATTCAAGTATGCCCAGTGAGTACAGACTTACAGTGGAAAATTACTGACATTAAGGATTGAAGAGCTTGAAGACAGTATTCTCCCACTAGTATTAAGTATTAGATACACGATATAATAGATTTGTTAATTGATTTAAGAAAAGAACAGTCTGAATAATCCTAGGATATTTAATAATAAAATGTAACAGAAACATTGTATGTAGAAAAACATTGTTTCTTTTAAAAATGTGACAGTGGCCAGGCACAGTGGCTCACACCTGTAATCTCAGTACTTTGGGAGGCTGAGAAGGGAGAATCACCTGAGGCCAGGCCAGTTCAAGACCAGCCTGGTCAACGTGATGAGACTCATCTCTCCAAATTTTTTTTTTTTTAAATTAACCAAGCGGCCAGGTGCGATGGCTCACACCTGTAACCCTAGCACTTTGGGAGGCTGAGGTGGGCAGATCACTGGAGGCCAGGAGTTCAAGACCAGCCTGGCCAACATGGGGAAACCCCATTTCTACTAAAAATACAAAAATTAGCCAGGTGTGGTAGCATGCACCTGTAGTCCCAGCTACTCCACAGGCTGAGGCAGGAGAATTGCTTGAACCCAGGGGGCAGAGGTTGCAGTGAGCAGAGATTGAGCCACTTCACTCCAGCCTAGGCGAAACAGCAAAACTCCATCTCAAAAAAAAAAAAAAAAAAAAAAATTAACCAGGCATGGTGGCACACTTCTGTAGTCTCAGCTCCTCAGGAACTAAGGCCAGAGGATCCCTTGAGCCTAGGAGTTCAAGGTTACAGTGAGCTATGATTGCACCACTGCACTCCAAATTTTGATGTTAAGACCTAAACTTCTACTAAGGATTATGTTCATGTTATTTCTTTAATAAATAACCCATAGAGAGCTGGGCACATTGGCTCACACCTGGAATCCCAGCACTTTGGGAGGCCAAGGTGGGCTGATCACTTGAGGTCAGGAGTTCGAGACCAGCCTGGTCAACATGGTGAAACCTCGTCTCTACTAAAAATATAAATAATTAGTCGGGCGTGGGGTGAGTGTCTGTGATCCCAGCTACTCAGGAGGCTGAAGCAGGAGAATTGCTTGAACCCAGGAGGCAGAGGTTCCAGTGAGTTGAGGTCGTGCCACTGCACTCCGGTCTGGGCAACAGAGCAAGACTCCATCTCAAAAAAATAAACAAACAAATAAATAAAATAACCCATAGAGGTCTGCTTTGGGAATATTTTCATTTCTGAACGTGTCTGTAGTGAACCTTGGTTGATACTCCAGACAGGCAGCCTGCTGTGTTCGGAAAGGTTGCATAGGCCTGCTAGGATTCACAAGCCCAGGCACAATCAAATGGCAAAGCATTGAACAAATAATTCTGGCAGTTTTTAGTGCCTGTTTTTGTTATGTTACTGATGTGTCTGCTGTCCTTTTTATCTATGTTAAGCTGAGTATTTCTACCTGGAGCCAACCTTGACATAAACTCTGCCTATTCATTGACTTCCCCAAGAAATCCAATCAGTTCAATATCCTTAAAGATTTACTGAAGGCTGATGATGGCATCACAAGGGGTTACATGTCACACTATGCAAACTTTCACCTCCAGGCCTATCGAGTATTTCTTACTTTCTATCTTCTCCCAGGTCCCCAGGCACCAGGAGTCACCTTTTCTGGGACACTCACCAGCATAGCCTCACTGCACTCTTATTCCTCCAGGACTTTCTCCAAGGGAAACTTGTCACCTGCCCTTCAGCCCTGCACTATTAAGCAGATCAATTCAGTCATCCAGCCCAATTTTCTTATTTTATCACTGCACCCAGTAAACTGAAGGCTCTCCAGCTACAAGAATTTATCCTCAGAGAGCAATGAGGGCTACAACCAACAATAATTCTGTTACGTTAAAAAAAAAAAAATTTTTTTTATTAAACTACCAGTACCGACATTTCCCACCAAACCATTTTTGCCTTATAAATAAATCAAAATGTAAAATGGAGGGCCGGGTGTGGTGGCTCACGCCTGTAATCCCAGCACTTTGGGAGGCCAAGGCGGGTGGATCAGGAGGTCAGGAGATGGAGACCATCCTGGCCAACACGGTGAAACCCCGTCTCTACTAAAAATACAAAAAAATTAGCCGGGTGTGGTGGCGGGCTCTTGTAGTCCCAGCTACTCAGGAGGCTGAGGCAGGAGAACGGCATGAACCTGGGAGGTAGAGGTTGCAGTGAGCCGAGATTGCGCCAGTGCACTCCAGCCTGGGTGACACAGCGAGACCCTGTCTCAAAAAAAAAAAAAAGTTAAATGGAGTAACTTTTAAAGAAATACAATAATCTAATAACAGATTGGTTACATTCCCAATCTGTTAGTATATCTTGACTAAAACTTGGATTTATTTTGGGGTAGATAAAAACTTCAGGATTAAATCCCTTTAGATTCGGGGCTTCTGAATAGTTTCCAAGCTTGGCGAATATCTAAGGATTTTAGAACATCCTGATATCTCTTTACTTAGATTTCACATGCTTTTCAATTTAGCTGTTATCTAAATTAATCTCAAGAGGTACCAGTAGATATTTGTGTAATAAATGAAAAGATCTGGGGCTGGGCGCGGTGGCTCACGCCTGTAATCCCAGCACTTTGGGAGGCCGAGGCGGGCGGATCACAAGGTCAGGAGATCGAGACCATCCTGGCTAACACGGTGAAACCCTGTCTCTACTAAAAATACAAAAAATTAGCCGGGCGTGGTGGTGCGCGCCTGTAGTCCCAGCTACTTGGGAGGCTGAGGCAGGAGAATGGCATGAACCCGGGAGGTGGAGTTTGCAGTGAGCCGAGATCGTGCCACCGCACTCCAGCCTGGGTGACAAAGCAAGACTCCGTCTCAAAAAAAAAAAAAAAGAAAAGATCTGTATATGTTATCACCTCCAGATAATCCTTATATCAAAAGTTTGCCTATCTTCTGATATGTTTACTTTTAAAAATTTAGTCAAAACCAAAAAACATTGATCTCCTTTGCCCAAACAAAAAGAAGAAAAAATAAATATTGATAAAATAACATCATACATTATAATAAATCTACTTTGCAATGTTAAACAAAATAATATATTAAGTAGCCTTACTTCACTTGTATTTAAATATAAACTAATTATGCAGGCCAAGCACAGTGGCTCACGCTTGTAATGCTAGCATTTTGGGAGGCTGGGGCGAGCAAATCACTGGAGATTGGGAGTTCAAGACCAGCCTGGCCAACACGGTGAATCTCCATCTCTACTAAAAATACAAAAATTAGCTGGGCATGGTGGTGGCATGTGCCTGTAATCCCAGCTACTCAGGAGGCTGAGGCAGGATAATCTCTTGAACGCGGGAGGCAGAGGTTGCAGCGAGCTGATATGGTGCCAATGCATTCCAGCCTGGGGGACAGAGCAAGACTCAATCTCAAAAAAATAAAAATAAATAAATAAACTAAAAATGCTAGCCTAGCAACATATTACTTTCTCTGTAATATATTTAATTATATTTGATTTTAATTTAGGTACTTTATTACTGTGACTGCAATTGTCTAGCCTGTTTGGTTTGAGGAATTATTTATTTCTTAAATTAGTCCACTAATTACCTAATTAATGGTTTTAAAAAAATAAGCCATTGAGCGTCTAAAACAATTTGGAACGTGAAACAGTGGTTTGTAAACATAGTTACATAGTTACTTCCATATAAAATCCTAGACTCATAAGTTCGTAGAATTTTAGGGGTTAAATCATAGAATGATGTGATTCTCAGAGATTTAGAAAAATTAAAGAATTTCGGCCAGGCGCGGTGGCTCAAGCCTGTAATCCCAGCACTTTGGGAGGCCGAGACGGGCGGATCACGAGGTCAGGAGATCGAGACCATCCTGGCTAACACGGTGAAACCCCGTCTCTACTAAAAAGTACAAAAAACTAGCCGGGCGAGGTGGCGGGCGCCTGTAGTCCCAGCTACTCGGGAGGCTGAGGCAGGAGAATGGCGCGAACCTGGGAGGCGGAGCTTGCAGTGAGCTGAGATCTGGCCACTGCACCCCAGCCTGGGCGACAGAGCGAGACTCCGTCTCAAAAAAAAAGAAAAGAAAAGAAAAGAAAAATTGAAGAATTTCATTTCACATAAACCAGCATTTAGTATTCAGGCTATTTCATCCAGCATTGTTGTTACTGATTTTCCTACTCAAACTGTTTCAGAGATAAGACTTTTGTGAGCATTAGTTAAGTCAAGGTTAAGACATACCTGCTGATAAACTGTGTGTACAGTGATCTGAGTCTTTGGCAATGACCTTCCTATAGAATTGTGTGTGGAATCTAATGGTGATTAACTTTTAAGTCAAACTTTGGTCCCCTAAAAAAATATAACATTTCAGAAGATATGTGAGATAATTTGGAAAAGAGGGTGTGAGTAAAGAGAGGGAATTTGGAATATGTCCTCTAAAGAGGACATTGCAATAGAAATGATAAAGAAAAAAATTGGCAAAGTAATTAAGAACAAAGTTCTGAGCAAAGCTTGAAATCCCCATGAATGTTCTATGTCTTATATTCTTAATTTATTTTATTCTAAAGGTTTCATGAGACATGAAGATGGTCATCATTATTCTTTGACTTTTCATTGTTCTTTCCTAATTTTTTTCTTCTTTCTGAATATAAAATCTATCTTAGAGGTAATGACTATGTATTAAAGTTACATCAAACAACTATTTTAAGATTAAATCAAATAGAAGAATGCACTTTCTTTGGAAAAATTGATTAAATCCAGTTTCCCTAATGAAAGATTTACATAGGAATGATTTTAAATCAAATTTCTCCTGGATAAGGAGTCTACTGATAAAACTAGGACTATTCTTTTTTTTTTTTTTTTTTTTTTTTTGAGACTGTCGCCCAGGCTGGAGTGCAGTGGCGCAATCTCGGCTCACTGCAAGCTCCGCCTCCCGGGTTCACGCCATTCTCCTGCCTCAGCCTCCCGAGTAGCTGGGACTACAGGCGCCCGCCACTGCGCCCGGCTAATTTTTTTCTATTTTTAGTAGAGACGGGGTTTCACCATGGTCTCGATCTCCTGACCTTGTGATCCGCCCGCCTCGGCCTCCCAAAGTGCTGGGATTACAGGCGTGAGCCACCGCGCCCGGCAGGACTATTCTTTTAAATGGACTATTTATTATACATTCTTGAAAAAACATCTTTTATTTGTATGACAAGGTGTTAATTTCCTTAATATCCAAATGTTCTTACACATTAATTAAAAGGTAAACAAGTCGATTTAAAAATAATAGATAGTTTTGTTTGCAGGGGAAAAAAACCTGACCAATAAAAATATGCAAAGTTCAAACTCATTTATAATTGAAGATATGAAAATGTCTAAAATTGAGAAATGAATTTTCCTCTTTCATATTGCCAGTGATGAAAACATTTGTTGCAAATGGGAAATCTGCCCTCTCTGGTACCATTACTAGGAGTGCAAGTTGATAAAACCTCCTTCCAGAGCAATTTGGCAGGATGTATTAAACGTTAACCTATACATTTTACTTTTAAATTGAAATAACACATCTTTTGATCTTCCAATTCCATTTAGAAATTTATCCTATGGTTCTTTTAATACATGAACAAGCATAATCATCACATTGCTTTTGTTGTTGTTGTTGTTGAAATGGAGTTTCACTCTTGTCGCCCAGGCTGGAGTGCAATGGGGTGATCTCAGCTCACTGCAACCTCTGCCTCCCAGGTTCAAGCGATTCTCCTGTCTCAGCCTCCTGAGTAGCTGGGATTACAGGCGTCTGCCACCACGCCCAGCTAATTTTTGTATTTTTACTGGAAATGGGGTTTCACCATGTTGGCCAGGCTGATCTTGAACTCCTGACCTCAAGTGATCTGCCCTCCTCGGCCTCCCAAAGTGCTGGGATTATAGGCGTGAGCCACCACACCCAGCAACATTGTTTTGTAAATAACCAAAACCCAGCTGAAGGTCCATCAGTCAGGATCTGGTGTCTTCTGTGTTACGGATATCTCTGCTTAAAGGGAGGAGATGGAGCTATATGTGCTGGTAGAGAAAGATGTCCAAGATAGATTGTTTTGTGCAAAAAAAAAAAAAAAGCAAGCTGGAGAATGATATATAATGTAATCCTATTTGTCTAAAATAAATAAATATTTTACTAAGGGGTGGAAGAGTGAGAAGTACTTTTGCTTATACATTGTTCCATCACATACCATTTCTTTTCTTTTTTCTGATTTTGTAGTTGTTGTTCTGTTGGATTTCTTTGCTTGTTTGTTGCCATAAGCATGTATAATTTTTTATATAATTTATAGCTAATGGTGAAAGTCATTTTTGCCTAGATTCAATATTTGGTTTCAATGTCTCTCAGTCTTCTGGGAACCACAATATATGTGCTCTTAGGAACTAGAGTAGGAATAGTATCAGTCCCTTTTTTTTTTTTTTCCATTTCTCCCCCGTGGCATTCCTGGTGGACAGGCTCTTCTTTAACACTTGACTAAAGAGAGAAAGATGCCTCCGAGGTCAGAGAGGATGCTCAGAAAATTAGCATCACTGGGTCCGAGGGCCAAAGTGGGCTTTAAAAACAAAAATTAAACATGCTTTTATTAAACAAAACTAAACTAAACTAAACAAAAACCCTATACTTACATGCAGCACTTTTTTATTTCCTCTCATACAGTCTCACTTAACAGCCAATAATTACAAGTAAGGGAAGGCAGAGAAGAATTAATGGCACAAAATGAAGCCAACATTTTTAAGCTCTCTTTTGTGGGGTAGACCTATTTCCAAATAACTCTTCCAATTCTAAAAAGCAGCAACAACAAGAACCAAAAGTATTTTGCTTCACATCATGTAGATGTCAGTTATATGTTGACCAAAAAAAAAAAAGTATTCAT
Organism: Macaca fascicularis; assembly: GCF_037993035.2. NCBI lineage: Eukaryota > Metazoa > Chordata > Mammalia > Primates > Cercopithecidae > Macaca > Macaca fascicularis. The sequence goes on from NC_088378.1 coordinate 65,064,241, forward strand.
GCTGCAGGAGAGTGGCTTTTGCAGACTGAAAAGCAACTGTGATACACTTAGAAATGCTTATTTCAATGAGATTTTCTGCCGTCAGACTCAGTTCACTGAAAGAAATAAAACAGCAGAGAAATAGGGTGTCCCAATAGCTGTTTTATTTATTCCTCTTATTTTCCTATTTGATCAAATTTTCTTGCAAACTCCTTTGTAGATTAAAGTTTATTTTAGTAGGCAATACCTTGGTTAAAGCTGCTTTGCAATAAGGAGGAGGATGGATTAAACTGCCCTCTTCCTAATTGCTTTGTGAAGCCTTCCTCTCTCCCTAATCTCACTGTAGTTTCTTAAGAAATGAGGCACTTACATATCCCAAGGGCTTAAATGGAGATTTCTGCTGCAGAGGATAAAGTAGGGAGTTTGCTGCATTAATCATTGAGTAACATCAATCACGCATCCACTTGGGCAGTTAAATTTCTGTTGAACAAAGTACAGAACTACCTGGGGAATGTCTCCCTCTTTATAAGTGGTGTCATTAGACATCTGTTGTGAAGACTGTAAAAACAGATTTTAGATGCAAACACAGTGCTAGGCACATAGTGAGTAATATTCTATGAAAAGTATTGAGTAAATAAATTAAATTCCAAAATAAAGTATTGCACCAATTCCCTAAACAGACTATTAACTACCTCCTTGCTCCAAATTTGTCTGCCCATTGCAGCAGGAATATCTTTTTTAAGCATCATTTTTATTTCAGACTCATTTTCAGGAGCTACAACAGGTCCAAATTTTTGCTTACATGAAACCTATATTGATGATTCATCTTGAAAGGTTTTCTAGCAATTGGTTTCCTTCTCCCTCATTCCTCTTCTAAAAGATGATTGTATATTCACATGATCTTTGCTAGCCTAGAGCACATGTGAATTTGCTTCACTTTTTGCTTTCTCTAATCCAAATGCCACTTCTGCCATCTGTAATGCCTTCCACCATCAACTTTACCACTCCAGATCAATCCCATTCTGCTCTTATTGTCACTTGTCCTCTCAGCCAACTTGGCAGAATTCAAGTACAGAACAGGGTATTTATAGTAATAAAGTGTGGAGAGTTTTATTTCAGTTTTACTTGACTTTTTGTCAACTCCACAGAGCTTCATTATCTTTGGTGGGAAATAGGATCAGGGAAGGCAAAGGCCGCTTTTATGACTTTCTCGTTCTCAACAAAATGATTGACGTATCCAAGAGACTTCATGACTTAATTTCAAGGGTCTGATAACATCTTAGCAAAAAGATCAAAGTGACTCCATTTAAAAATAAGATGAAATATGATATTAAATATTAATGGGAAGAGTCAATAATAAAAAGTGTTAAATATTTGCAAATCAGTCCAAAAGTATAATGAAATTCAAATCAAAGTCTCAATTGTGGTGGATTTATGAGTTTTTGTTTGTTTGTTTTGTTGGAACATTGAAAGCATTCTAAAGGCCAGGCACAGTGACTCATGTCTGTAATCCAATAGCTTTAGGAGATTGAGGTACAGGGATATCTTGAGGCCAAGAGTTCAAGACCAGCCTGGGCAACATAGTGAGATCCTGTCTCTACAAGAAATTTTAAAATTAGCCAAACAAAGTGTCACGCACCTATAGTACTAGCTGCTCAGGAGGCTGAGGCAGGAGGATTGCTTGAGCACAGAAGCTCAAGGCTGCAGTGAGTTATGATTGCAGTCCAGCCTAACTTACAAAGCAAGACCCTGTCTCTAAAATACTAAATAAAACAAAACAAAATTACTCTAAAACTCATCTTAAACGATGAATTTGCATTTATGGAAAATAATCTTTTTTTTTTTTTTTTTTTTTGAGACGGAGTCTCGCTCTGTCGCCCAGGCTGGAGTGCAGTGGCCGAATCTCAGCTCACTGCAAGCTCCGCCTCCCGGGTTCCCGCCATTCTCCTGCCTCAGCCTCCGGAGTAGCTGGGACTACAGGCGCCCGCCACCTCGCCCAGCTAGTTTTTTGTATTTTTTAGTAGAGACAGGGTTTCACCGTGTTAGCCAGGATGGTCTCGATCTCCTGACCTCGTGATCCGCCCGTCTCGGCCTCCCAAAGTGCTGGGATTACAGGCTTGAGCCACCGCGCCCGGCCGGAAAATAATCTTTTAAAAATTTTATCAGGGAGAATATACCATATCAGTTATTATACACTAGTCAAAAGCTAGAATAATTAAAGCAATGGAATTGGTGGAAAAATAGATGTATAGATCAACATAGCATAACTGAAGGTTTAAAATGATCCATGGACATAAGAGAATTTAGGTTTTTCTACAGAGAGCATTTTGCATCAGGAAATAAAGGATGATATATTCAATACAGGTTGAGACATTTGGTTAACCTTTAGGAAGAAAAATTTAGATTCCTACCATATAACAAAACAAAACTAAATAGATTAACAATATCAAAGTAAATAAAATAAAAACAAAACAACAAATAAAAGTACTAGTGGATTGTAGGCATTTTTTGTTTTTTTAATTTTTAATTGAGACAGAGTCAGAGTCTTGCTCTGTTGCCCAAGCTGGAGTGCGATCTCCGCTCACTGCAAGCTCCACCTCCTGGGTTCACACCATTCTCCCGCCTCAGCCTCCTGTGTAAGGGACTACAGGTGTCCGCCACCATGCCCTGCTAATTTTTATATTTTTAGTAGAGATGGAGTTTCGTCATGTTGGTCAGGCTGGTGACCTCATGATCTGCCCACCTCGGCCTCCCAAAATGCTGGGATTAGAGTCGTGAGTCACTGCACCTGGCTAAAATGATAGAATTTCTAAACTATCTTTTTGGTGTTTACATTTCTGACTACCTTGCATTGTAATATGAAATGTGCTCTGTAGGAAATGAATACGTTGGTATCTGGGTTTGTTCATTTGTTCGTTTTGAGACAGGGTCTCACTTTGCCGCCCAGGTTGGAATGCAGCGGCACGATCTCAGCTCACTGCAGCCTCAACCTCCCAGGCTAAGTGATCCTCCAGCCTCAGCCGTCTGAGTTGCTGAGACTCCAGGCCCACACCACCACACCCGGCTACTTTTATTGTATTTTTTGTAGACATAGGGTTTTACCATGTTGCCCAGGCTGGTCTTGAACTCCTGAGCTCAAACAATCTGCCAGCCTTGGTCTCCCAAAGTGCTGGGATTACCGGTGTGCACTACTGTGCCTGGCCGCCTTGTATTTGTTGATGTATTTGTTGTGTCTAGGCTGTGGTCACTCTACTAATTGCCTGTTTCCTCTAATTATTTGGGGTAAGATTCTGTATATGTCCATTAGAATGTGCTTATTAATTGTGTTGTTCAAGACATTTTGTATTTCCTAGTTATTCATTGGCTTGCTATATCAGTTTCTGAGAGGGATGTGTTAAAAATGTCTACCATGTGGGGTGGCGGGAGGCATAGCATTAGGAAAAATACTATTTTTTTAAGCATTTTTTTTAAGCATCATTTTTATTTCAGACTCATTTTCAGAAGCTATAACAGGTCCAAATTTAACTTAACACATGCTGGGCTTAACATCTAGGTGATGGTATTAAGGAAAACACCACGGCACACGTTTACCTATGTAACAAACCTGCATGTCCTGCACATGTACCCTGGAATTTAAAAAAAAAAAAAAAAAAAAAAAAAAAAAAAAAAAAAAAAGAATAAAAATAAACTACTCTTTATCAGCCATCAAAAAAAAAAAAAAAAAACAAAAAAAAACAAAAAACTACCATGATTGGGGAATTTAACAATTTCTTTTAGTATATCTATCATTGTTTATTTTTATACATTTTTGTGGCTATATTGTTAGGTGCAAACAAGTCCAGGATTGTTTTATTTTCTTTATAATTGTTCTTTTTATTAGTAAATAATGACTTTTTATACCTAACATTATTGCCTTAAATTCTATTTCGTATAATTGCCATTGTTTCATCACCTTTATTTAAGTACTTACCTGAAATATTTTTCCATAAGTTTACTTCAAATTTTAAGAGTCATTGTATTTTATGCTTCTGAAGAACATGAGAGCATAAAACATAGATAAAATTTGTATTTCAATTCAGATAATCTCTGATTTGTAACAGGTGGGTTCGTGTTTACATTTATGAGGATTCCTTGTATTGGGTTTATTTCTGTCATCTTGTTTTATATTTTCTAGTTACCATATTTTTTCTTATTATTTGAGTTTTTACTTTTTCCTGCTCTCTACTGGATTTCTTGAGTTTGTTGCCTTTTTTTCCTCCTCCAGTGTTTTGAAAGACATGTATTTTATTCCTTTTAGATGTTACCCTTAAATTTTGGATATGTCATGCTTGATGTTTTAAAAAGCTAAAGCTAAACAGTAGCTGCATGCTCTCTCTCCCCATGTTATTGTTCTCTAATTTGTTAGTTTCACCAGTTTTTGGAAATCTCTCTAAATTAGCCTTTATTATTAGAGTTGTAGGGTATCTCATATACAGTACTTCTCTTCCTCTCTTAAAATTAGAGGCCATATGGAGAAATAAGGGTGGAAAGAGGCAAGAATGAGAGAGTTGAAAATCAAAATACAATGTTAGCTTTATTTCAGGTAGGTCTGATTGCAGAGAGAGATTTTAGATCTGTGGACAGATGAGCTTGCTGATACTGTATTTGAATTAAATGGACTTCATGCCTGATGGCAGAGTGGGACAACAAGTGTCCCCAATAAGGCTGTTTGCACAGACCAGGCAGACAAGAATGTAGCTTCTCTGGGAGAGGCAGCTCTGAAGGAGAGAAAACAGTAGGGGCTGAGCCAAGCATGTTGAGGCCTTTCTTCTCAGCTTTGCAATCCTCCTGCCTGGTGGAAGAATGGTTGAGGAAGCAGAAAGAAGTGCAAAGTATTCTCATATTATCACTTGAGGAGATTAGAGTACTCCTTTTCTCCTCTCTATGGATATATGAGTGGGAAACAGTTGTTCCTCTAACCCCTGTTACTATTATTGCTGCTGTTATGAAAGTTGTTTTCTATATTCCCTGCAAAAGTCTGATTTACCTTGGAGCTAATACTTCAGTTTCAGGATCCCTAGTCTGCAAAGACACTTCCAAGGTCCAGGAAGAAGAAGTAGCCCCAGAAGAGTCAGAGGAATGCAGCTCTGCCAGCCTGGAGGTCACTCTGCTCACCCTAGTGGTAATCCTGGAGCTGCAACGTGGGGGTTGGGTACCAAGCCCCAGTGACAACTTGAACTTGGTGAACCTTATGGGACATCAGCCTCTTCCCCAAGGAAAACATTCTGAGACACGGCTCTACTCCCAGCCCCCAGGGCCATGTGACCAGGCTTCATGGTCCCTTTGGCACACTCTACCCCTGACAACAGCCCTGGCAAGGCCCAGGGTGGCAGGGATACTGGGTGTGGTAAAACCCAGTCGACCTTGACCAGCTTGCTGTGACTGTGAGATCAAAGGGCTGAAGTTATGTCTGAGGATTCCCCCTCGACTACCAATAACAAATTGTGAAGGTAAAATAAACTTTTCTCAACTATGACTGATTAAAAACAAATAAATAAATTTTGCTACTTGGGGAGCTGAGGCAAGGAGGATCACTTAACACCAGGAGTTGGGGGCTGTAGTGTGCTACAATCACACCTGTGAATAGCCACTGCATTCTAGCCTAGGCAGTATAGTAAGACCCCATCTCTAAACACAAACAAACCTACAAACCACAAATATTGACTGGGTTGAAGACTAATCTATCCTTAGAAGACAGACTTATCTTTCTACTTTTTTAAATAGAATATGATACCTAAAAGTTATTGTCACATTAAGAGGTGACAAAGAATATATAGCCAAGGCCGGGCATGGTGGCTCATGCCTGTAATCCCAGCACTTTGGGAGGCAGAGGCGGGCGGATCATGAGGTCAGGAGATTGAGACCAGCCTGGCTAACACGGTGAAACCCCATCTCTACTAAAAATACAAAAAATTAGCCGGGTGTGATGGTGAGCGCCTGTGGTCCCAGCTACTTGGGAGGTTGAGGCAGGAGAATGGCATAAACCCGGGAGGCGGAGCTGGCAGTGAGCTGAGATCACTGCACTCCAGCCCGGGCGACAGAGCGAGACTCCGTCTCAGAAAAAAAAAAAAAAAAAAAAAAATATATATATATATATATATATATAGCGCCAAAAAATATAGGGAATAAAATGTATAAAAAGGAGGGGATTGGTTATAATAAAATAATTGAAGACTGTATTATAGTCCTGGATTTTGTGAGGTTTTGAGGCATTTAACTACAATTTAAATTGTTGTGATTTTTATTCTTATTCTCAGTAAATCTAAACTTTCGTACCTAGGTATTTGTTAATAATTTGGTATTCTTTTCTTTTAAAAGCCCCCCCCCCCAACTATTAAAGCTTTAGATCCCACAAAACTTGAGCAAACCCAGCTTTTATTGTTTTACGAATCATGTTTGCTGAACAAGGTGCAGGGGCTCACACCTGTAATCCCAGCAACTGGGGAGGCTGAAGCAGGATTGCTTGAGCCCAGAAGTTTAAATCCAGGCTGCAAAACATAGCGAGATCCTATGTTTCTACAAAAAAAAAAAAAATTAAAGAATTAGTCAGGTATGGTGGCATGCACCTGTAGTCTCAACTACTTGGTAGGCTGAAGTGGGAGAAACCTTTCCGCTCCGCAGTTTGAGGCTGCAGTGAGCTGTGATTGCACCGTGGCACTCTAGCCTGGGTGAGAGTGAGACCTTGACTCAAAAAGATAAATAAATAAATAAAATAATGTTTATTTATTTATTTTTTTTTAGACAAAGTCTTGCTCTGTCACCCAGGCTGGAGTGCAGTGGTGTGATCTCAGCTCACTGCAACCTCTGCCTCACAGGTTCAAGCGATTTTCCTGCCTCAGCCTCCCAAGTAGCTGGGACCACAGGTGTGCACCACCACACCCAGCTCATTTTTGTATTTTTAGTAGAGATGGGTTTCACTATGTTGGTCAGGCTGGTCCCGAACTCCTGACCTCAAGTGATATGCCCGAATTGACCTCCCAAAGTGCTGGGATTACAGGTGTGAGCCACTGTGCCTGGCCTGTTTATTTAATTCCTTTGCTTACCATTTCTCCTTATTTTTCCCATCTCTCTTCTGGGTCCATTTTCCTTATTGATCAAGTACAGTGATGCAGCACGTAATGATGGACTGCACATATGACGATAGTCCCATAGATTGTAACGGAGCTGAAAAATTCCCACGTGACATCACAGCCGCTGTAATATCATAATGCAATGCATCGCCCACTTGTTTGTAGTGATGCTGCTGTAAGCAAACCTACTGAGCTTCTAGTCATATAAAAATATGGTGCATATAATTATATACAGTACGTAACACATGATAATGATAATAAATGACTATGTGACTGGATTTTATATTTCCTATATTATACTTGTTATCATTATTCTAGAGTGCATGCCTTTTAGTTATTAAAAAAAAAAGTTAACTGTAAAACAGCCTCAGGCAGGCCCTTCAGGAGGTATCCAGAAGAAGGCATTGTAATCATAAGAGATAACAGGTCCATGTGTGCCATTGCCCCGAAGACCTTCCAGTGGGACAAGATGTGGAGGTAAGACAGTGATGTAGATGATCCTGACCCTGTCTGGGCCTAGGCTAGTGGGTGTGTTTGTATCTTAGTTTTCAACAGTATTTTAAAAGGTGTTTGTTTGTTTGTTTGTGATGGAGTTTCGTTCTTGTTGCCCAGGCTGGAGTGCAATGGCACAATCTCAGCTCACTGCAACCTCCACCTCCTGGGCTCAAGCAGTTCTCCTGCCTCAGCCTCCTGAGTAGCTGGGCTTACAGGCATGAGCCACCACTCCCGGCTAACTTTGTATTTTTAATAGAGATGGGGTTTATTCATGTTGGTCAAGCTAGTCTCGGACTCCCGGCCTCAGGTGATCCACCTGCCTCGGCCTCCCAAAGTGCTGGGATTACAGGCATGAGCCACTGTGCCCGGCCAACATTTTAAACGTTTTTTTAAAAATTAACCAAAGGAAGCTTGGCCAGGTGCAGTGGCTCATGTCTGGATTCCTAGCGCTTTGGGATGCCAAAGTGGGAGGATGGCTTGAGGCCAGGAGTTTAAGACCAGCTTTGGGCAACAAAGCAAGACTTCATCTTTACAAAAAAAAAAATTAAAAATTAGCCAGGTGTGGTGATGCACACCTGTAGTCCCAGCTAATCAGGAAACTGAAACTGGAGGATTGTTTTTTTTGTTTTGGTTTGGTTTGGTTTGGTTTTTTTTTGAGATGGAGTCTCGCTCTGTCGCCCAGGCTGGGGTGCAGTGGTGCGATCTCAGCTCATTGCAACTTCTGCCTCCTGGGTTCAAGCGGTACTTCTGCCTCAGTCTCCCAGGTAGTTGGGATTGCAGGTGCGTGCCACTACATCTGGCTAATTTTTTTTTTTTTTTTTTTGTATTTTTGGTAGAGATGGGGTTTCAACGTGTTGGACATGCTGGTCTCAAACTCCTTACTTCAAGTGATCTGCCCGCCTCAACCTCCCAAAGTGTTGGGATTACAGGGGTGAGCCACTGCACCCGGCCTGGAGGACTGTTTGAGTCCGAGAGTTCAAGGTTGCAGTGAACCGTAAAACTGCCACTGCACTCCAGACAAGACATCACTATTGTATGTTGTTTTCTGATACATTGTACCTTGTTTTTTGAAACAAGAGTGAGAACTTGTATCAAAAAAAAAAAAAGAAAGAAAGAAAGAAAAAGAAAGCAAAGAAAAAAGCTTACAGAACACACATATAAAGAAAGAAAGAAAATATTTTTGAACAGTTCTTTACTGTGTTCATGTTTTAAGTGTTATCAGAAGACTCAAAAAAGGCCAGGCACAATGTCTGATGCCTGTAATCCCAGTGTTTTGGGAGGCTGAGAAGGGAGGATGGCTTTAAGACAGGAGTTCAAGACCAGCTGGGGCAATAAAGTGAGACCCTCCAGTCTCTAAAGACAATTTAAAAATGAGCTGGGCCTGATGGCACGTGTCCATAGTTCCAGTTACTTGGGAGGTTGAGGTGGGAGAATCAGTTGAGCCTTAGATTTCAAGGCTGTAGTGAGCTATGAGTGCAGCACTGCACTCCAGCCTGGGCAACTGAGCAAGACTTTTTTTTTTTTTTTTGAGACAGAGTCTTGCTCTGTCACCCAGGCTGAAGTGCAATGGCATAATCTCGGCTTACTACAACCTCCACCTCCCAGGTTCAAACAATTCTCCTGCCCCAGCCTCCCAAGTAGCTGGGATTACAGGTGCACGCCACCATGCTTGGCTAAATTGTTTTAATTTTAGTAGAGACAGAGTTTTGCCATGTTTGCCAGGCTGGTCTCGAACACCTGACCTCAGGTGATCCACCCAACTCGGCCTCCAAAAGTGCGGGGATTACAGGTGTGAGTCACTGTGCCCGTCCAAGCAAGAAAGAAAGCAAGAGAGAGAGAGAGAGAAAGAGAGAGAGGAAGGAAGGAAGGAATGAAGGAACAAAGGAAGGAAGGAAGGAAGGGAGGGAGGGAGGGAGGAAGGAGAAGGGAGGACGGAAGGGAGGGAGGAAGGGAGGAAGAGAGGGAAAGAAAGAAAGAGAAAGAAAGAAAGGAAAGAAAGAAAAAGAAAGAAAGAGAGAGAGGGAGGGAGGGAGGGAAGGAAGAGAGGATGGAAGGAAGGGAGGGAGGGAGGGAAGAGAGAGAGCGAAAGAGAGAAAGAGAGAAAGAAAGAAAGAGGAAGGAAGGAAGGAAGGAAAGAAGAAAGGTCAAAGTTTTTTAAAAATTGAGATTATAAAGTAAAAAGGTTATAGTAAGCTAAGATTAATTTATTATTGAAGAAATGAATGAATTGAACGCAGCCTCAGTGTCCAGTGTTGATAAAGTCTACAGTAGCATGCAGTGATGTCCTAGGCCTTCACAGTCACTCTCCACTCACTCACTCACTCACCCGTGCAACTGCCAGTCCTGCAAGCTCCATTATGGTAAGTGCCCTATACAGGTGAACCATTTTAAAATCTTTTAAATTGTATTTTTGCTGTTATCTTTCCTATGTTTAGATACACAAAATACTTACCATTGTGTTCCAGTTGCCTGTAGTGTTCAGTACAGTCACATGTTGTACAGGCGTGTAACCTAGGAGCAACAGGGTGTCCCACACAGCCTAGGTGTGGAGTGGGCTATGCTGTGTAGCTTTGTGTAAGTGCACTCTGTGATGTTGGCACAAAGACGGAAGTGCCTGACGATACATTTCTCAGAAAGTATGCCCATCATTAAGCGACATGTGACTTTTTTTTGTAGTCCTTCCAGTGAAGGTCTGTTAATGGTGAATTCTGATAGCGTGATCATTTAGCCGTCACTCTTGAATGAAACAGCTGGATAAAGAATTCTATCCTGGGGTTTTCCTCCCTTGGCCGGGCGCGGTGGCTCACGCCTGTAATCCTAGCACTTTGGGAGGCTGAGGCAGGTAGATCATGAGGTCAAAAGATTGAGACCATCCTGGCTAGCATGGTGAAACCCTGTCTCTACTAAAAAAAATACAAAAATTAGTTGGGCATAATGGTGCGTGCCTGTCGTCCCAGCCACTCGGTAGGCTGAGGCAGGAGAATCGCTTGAGCCCCGGAGGGGGAGGTTGCAGTGAGCAGAGATCGAACCACTACACTCCTGCAAGACTTGTCTCAGGAAAAAAAAAGGAAAAAAAAAAAAAAAAAGAATTCTATCTAGGGGTTTCCCCTCCTTTCAGCACCTAGAATTGTTATGTCACTTCTGGGGTGTGCCACTGTCGTGCAGAATTGAACGTTTTCCTTTGAAGATAGCCTATCTTTACCCCCGTCTTTTCTCTGTCTTTGGTGCTCTGCAGTTTCACTCTCATATGTCTAGGTTTGAATTTGTTTTTATTTAACCTGCAAGGGCCTAGGGGCACTTCCACAATCTGAGGATTTATGTCCCTTTTGAATTTTAGAAAAGTGTCACTCTTTAGCATTTTATTTTTAAAATTGTTTTTATTAAATACTGAGAAGACACAAAACAATATTTTAAAAATATGTAAGGTATAAAGTATAATGGAAAAAACAAAAAGAGAAGAATAGTACAACCCCTATGTCCTCGTCCTCGAGTGTAGGAAAAGAGTGCCAGAGTCACACCATTGCTTTTGAATTCCTTGTCTGCCTCCCTAGCCCCTCTGGTTTCCATTCTGGAGACCATCAAATCCTAAATTCGATAGTTATCATTTCTTCGTAGTTTCACAAAGAAAATTTAGTTATGCATGTTTTAAACTGTATATCATTGGACTAAAGCTGTGTTTTCCTTTGTTTTCTCCACTCAAAATTATGTTCTTCAGATTCTCTTGCATTGTTGGGCATAGGTGTAATTTATCCATACTCGTTACTATATAGTATTCTGTCACTCATATTTTATTCATCTGCTGTCAATGGACATAGATTTGCTTCTAGTTTTTTATTAGTAAGACTAGTGCTGCTTGGGCTGGGCGTGGTGGCTCATGCCTGTAATCCCAGCACTTTGGGAGGCCAAGGCAGGCAGGTCACTTGAGGTCAGGAGTTTGAGACCAGTCTGGCCAACATGGTGAAACCCCATCTCTACTAAAAATACAAAAATTTGCCGGGAGTGGTGGCATGCACCTGTAAGCCCAGCTACTCGGGAGACTAGGATTCTCCTCCTAACGCAGGAGAATCATTTGAATCCAGTGAGCAGAGATCATGCCACTGCACTCCAGCCTGGGCGACAGAGTGAGACTCTCTCCAAAAAATAAACATAAAAATAAAAATAAAAGAATAGTGCTGCTTTAAGCATTTTCGTAAACGCCTCCTGGAACAGGACAGTTTCTCTAGAGTTTACACCTAGGAGTAGAATTGCTAGGTCATAGAGCACGTATGTGCATTTTCACAAAGCAAATTGGTCTCCAGAGTGATTAAATTAATTTACACTTCCATCAACAATATATGAGAAATTGTCTTGCTTCACATCCCATTCAATGCACAGTAGTGTCAGGTTTCCATTTTTGCAACCTTCATGGATGTATAACAGTACTTCATAGCAGAATTAATTTGTATTTTCCTGATTGCTAATGAGATTGAGTGACATTTTGTATACCTATAAAACACTTGTGGAATTCTTTTGACTCTGGTGAAAATAGATGTCTTTTTTAATTGATTTGTAAGAATTCTTTACATGTTCAGGAGACTAATCCCTTGACAATTACACATTTAGCAAATATCTCATCCTAGTCATTTCATTCTCATTATAGTGTCTTTTGATAAGTAAATGTTTTTATTTTAAATGTAGGCCCATTTGGGGCCGGGCGCGGTGGCTCAAGCCTGTAATCCCAGCACTTTGGGAGGCCGAGACTGGAGGATCACGAGGTCAGGAGATTGAGACCATCCTGGCTAACACGGTGAAACCCTGTCTCTACTAAAAGATACAAAAATATAGCCGGGCGAGGTGGCGGGCGCCTGTAGTCCCAGTTACTCGGGAGGCTGAGGCAGGAGAATGGCGTAAACCCGGGAGGCGGAGCTTGAGTGAGCTGAGATCCGGCCACTGCACTCCAGCCTGGGTGACAGAGCGAGACTCCCTGTCAAAAAAAAAAAAAAAAAAAAAAAAAAGAAGAAAAAAAAAAATGTAGGCCCATTTGTCAATTTTTCCTTTGTGGATTTCAATTTTTGTTTCCTGTCTAAGAAAATGTTTATATCCCTAAGGTCATACGAGTATTCTCCCAGACTAACTTCTAAAATTTCTGTAGGGTTGTATTTCACATATAGCTCATTAATCCACCTAGAGTTGGTTTTTGTGTGTGATGTGATGTATCAGTGTTAAGTCCTAAATACTCTTATGTATTCTACCCTTGTTTGTTTTTGTAAGTATGTTCTCATCTTCCGTCTCACTTATACACACAGCGACATTATGGGATGTAGAAAAATGGTACTTTTTGAGAAATTTATAGACTTAAAGCTTAAAGGCTGAAAATTAAGTAGCTATGTTTTCAAACTTGAATGTTAAAGAACAACAGAAAAAAAATCACAAAAAAGTAGGATGAAGAACTCTATAGAGATAAGAGCAGAAACCAAATAAATAACCACCATATAAATAATAGATCAATTAAACAGAAGTCAATTAAATAGGAAACACATAAATAATAGAAATGCTCAGGGAATCCAAAATACTGCTCTTTGAAAAGTCTAACAAAGTAGATATCTGGTAAGACTACTCAAAACAAGAGGAGAAAAGGCAAAAATAAATATTGTTAAACTGACAAAAGTGTCATAAGTTCAGAAGCAGCAGAAATTAAAAGGTTAAGAGAATGCTTTTCATCAACTTTATGCCAATAAAATAAAAATTCAGAAAAAATACTCATTTCCAGGAAAATGTATGTCGATTTTGCATCTATCGGGCTAAACTCTCTTGTTAATTCTAATAATTTCCCTGTGCATAATTATCAGTTTTCTATCTAGAGCAACTATACAACACAGGAATTGTAACAGTGTTACTCTTCCCCCATTGCTTCCTTGAATGTCACTACAATTGTCTTTCTGGAATGCCAATAGAAGTATAGTTATTTTGTACTTCTCATTCTGTCCTCCAGGCTTCCTAACCTCTCTTTTGTATTTTCAGTTTGTTTGTTTTTGTTTTTTGGTGTTTGTTTTTGTTTTTGTTTTTGTTTTCTGAGACAGAGTCTTGCTCTGTTGCCCAGGCTGGAGTACAATGGCATGACCTCGGCTTACTGCAACTTCCACCTCCCAGGCTTAAGCGATCCTCAGCCTCAGCCTCCCAAGTAGCTGGGACTACAGGCGTGTGCCACTATGCCTGGCTGATTTTTGTATTTATGGATTCGACCCCTGTAGTGTAGATTTATATTTGGTTCTCAAGGGTCCCAGAGTTGTTGTGGGCTTTGGCCCAATTTGTTTTTTCTTGTGCAACCTTTTTGTTAGTTTAGCAGCTGAGGATTCTCACCTTATATAGTGGTGTGTGATGTGTCTCCGGTGTGAGGATGTGTATGTGTATTTGCGAGAGGTATTAGGGGTATGAGGATGTCTGTGCCGAGTGATTTCTAATTCTTCTACTCTTTAATACATTTACTTTACCTTGTCCTTATTCAAATGATCATGACTTCTAAATTATTGAGGTTCAAAAAAAGCTTTTCTCTAAGTGATCTGCCAATATGTATGCACTGATTTTAAGTCAGGGATTTTAAAAAATACTTAATTCTAAAGTGAGAGGAAAATAGAAAATATTCTGCAGAACTATCACACCAAACTTTGCTCAGTATATTATTTGAAAATTTTTCTCATGGTTCCTGCTTCCTTCAGAAAGCTTTTGCAATAAATTGTATTAAAACAAATTCTATACAGAACACAAGACTGCCAGTATAGCAAAATGTGTGAGATAGTTTCTCACAATGGACTTTCAGTGGAATACGAACATCTCTTTTCTAGATGATATAACTTTCCTAAGATCTTAGAAGATATTTTAAAAGTTTTTCTTATACAGAAGGAAAGAAGAAGGAAAGAAGAAAAGAGGAAGGAAGAAAAGAAGGAAGAAAGGAAGGAGGGAAGGGAAGGGAAGTGAAGGGGGAAGGAAGGGAAGGAAAGGGAAGGGAAGCGAAGGGGAAAGGAAGGGAAGGGGGAAAACAGGAAGGGAAGTGAAGGGGGAAGGAAGGGAAGGGAAACAAAAGGGAAAGGAAGGGAAGTGAAGGGGGAAGGAAGGGAGGGCAGGCAGAAGGAAGGAAGGAAGGAAGAAAGGAAGGAAGGGAGGAAGTGAGGAAGGAAGGGAGGGAAGAATAAAATCTAATAAAGTTTTACCAAATATAAATACATTTTTATACGTGTTCTTCATACCTAGCATTTCCCATTATTAATTATTGGTAGGTAGTCCTAGATAAGAGAAGTATGGGCATGGCTCATATGCTGTGGTGTGGTCAAAAATGAAAGAGTCAACTATGACAGAACAGCCTGGCACTGTCTAACCCTGGAATTGGACCCATCTATTGAGTTGGGGCCAAAGCGACAGCACCAAATTCAGCCCAGGCCATGGTGAGAGGTGCCTCAGTGCAGGCTTCACCAGGGACCTGTAGACTGCGGCCGCTGCACAGGACTTCCCCAGAATGGGAACCAGCTTGAGACTCCTCCAATCCCAGATTCTCCCTTTACTGGTTGTATAACCTGATACAAATTCTTTTTTTTTTTTTTTGGTTGGGGAAGGGGATGGAGTTTCACTCTTGTCGCCCAGGCTGGAGTGCAGTGGCCCGATCTCAGCTCACCACAACCTCTGCCTCCTGGGTTCAAGCGATTTTCCTGCCTCAGCCTCCTGAGTAGCTGGGATTACAGGCACCTGCCACCACACCCAGCTAATTTTTTGTATTTTTTTAATAGAGACAGGGTTTCCCCACATTGGGCAGGCTGGTCTCGAACTCCTAACCTCAGGTGATCTGCCTGCCTTGGCCTCCCAAAGTGCTGGGATTACAGGTGTGAGCCACTGTGCCCAGCAACCAGATACAAATTCTTTTACTTCACATTTTCCAGTATCCTTCCCTGTGAAACAGAGATGTTATCTACCTCATAGGATCCTTATGAAGATCATATGAGGTCACGAATGCAGAGCCCATGGCACTGTGCCCTGTCACACTGCAAGCACTCGACTCATGTGAACTGTCCATGCAAGCAGTAGGCGTCAGGGCGGTTCAATAAGCAGGGAGCTGATATTTGGCAATCCAGGCAGGCTGGCAGCATCGTATACAGTTTTCAGCAGGTAACAAGATGATAACAATGAACCAAGGGTTGAAGTACCAGATCCCAGTCCCAACAGAGGTGGAAGGATAAAATAGACATTGTGGCAAAAGCAAAGAAGAGCCCAGGCTCAGGAGAATAGAGTAGGCAGGATTCAGTGGCTGGGGCTCAATGCTAAGAAACAAGACAAGGATGTGGTTAGCAAAACTGTTGGACAAAGTGAAGACTGGGCCTTGGCTGCAGGTACAGGACAGAACTGGAGGAGCAGTGGCAAAGGAGAATGGGTGTCCACTCTCAAAGCATCTAAACATAGCTTTGAAAATTCACTGCATGTCACCCTACTGAAGCCCAGTTAGCTGACTATTGGTCCTGGAGCCAGGGTAGGGGAACTTGCTGGAGATGATAAATAAAATGTTTTTAGTTTTATTTATTTACTTATTATAAAAGAAATTAAATCATATCCTGACCGAATAATGCAATGCAAGATGCATATCACTTACAGCCTCTTACACTTGAGTTAACAAAATTAGAAATTAAACCAAAGTATCTAGAAAATACATCACAGCTCAGCTACAAATCACCTATTTTTAGACCCATCATGCTAATAACTTTGTTTTTCTGTAGTGCAAGGAAATACCTATATCTAATAATTTTAATAGTCTGAGCTCTTTGGCAGTATAGTGAAAAAGCATGTTCAACAGGAGTTTTAGTTATTTTTCTTTAAAAAAAATCCCAAGACAGGGCACGGTGGCTCATGCCTGTAATCCCAGCACTTTGGGAGGCCGAGGTGGGCGGATCATCTGAGACCAGGAGTTCGAGACCAGCTTGGCCAACATGGTGAGACCCCGTCTTTACTAAAAATGCAAGACTTAGCTAGGTGCGGTGGTGTGTGCCTGTAGTCCCAGCTACTTGAGAGGCTGAGGCAGCAGAATCTCTTGAACCCAGGAGGTGGAGGTTGCAGTGAGCTGAGATTGAGCCACTGCACTCCAGCCTGGGTGACAGAGCTAGACTGCGTCCCAAAAAAAATAAAATAAAATAAAAAATAAAAATAAATCCCAAGTCTGTAGGGTGGCCACACAGCCTTTGTGCATGCCATTTAAAAATTATATGTGTGCTCCCCATTGCAAAACTTTTATTTTCCCCATGTTGTCTAGAAATTTTCCCCATGTTGATAGCTGAAAATCATTAAAGGAATCCATGATGGTTGTTTCTAGGTCTTTGACTCTTGCTACGTGGAGCAGCAGAGAACTTTTCTTCTCTAATGTCCCAAGGCAAAATTTCCCATTTCAGAAGTAAGGCTCCTGAGGAGGCCCTGTGGGCTTGGGGTTCCCTAACTACGAGAGCGGAGTACTGGCACAGGAGGGTGGTCACCTCACGTTCTCCCTCCTGCACGGACCACCCTGCAGTATGTTCAGACGAGCAGAGTGACTGGCATGTGTCTTGAAAAAATATGGCTCCAGCAAGTGATTTTCTGAAGCCATTGCCCATGTTGTGACATGAGGATTCTGTTCAATTTCCCTAGAATAATGGATTGATCAGCCGGGCTTGGTGGCTCACACCTGTAATCCCAGCTCTTTGGGAGGCTGAGGCGGGAGGATCACCTGAGGTCAGGAGTTTAAGACCAGCCTGGCCAACATGCTGAAACCCCGGTTCTACTAAAAATATGAAAATTAGCCAGATGTGTTGGCGCATGCCTATAATCCCAGCTACTCAGGAGGCTGAGGCAGGAGAATCACTTGAATCTGAGAGGTGGAGGTTGCAGTGAGCCAAGATGGTGCCAATGTACTCCAGCCTGGGTGGCAGAGAGAGACTCCGTCTCAACAATAAATAAAAATAAATAAATAAAGATAGAAAGAAAGAAAAGAAAGAAAGAAAGCAAAAAAGAAAAGAAAAATGGATTGATTGCTAAGGACATATCCTCATGCATAGGGACCAAGAAGAGAAAATAATAGATTGATTGCTAAGGACATATCCTCATGCATAGGGACCTTGTGCCTGCTCAGGAAGTGTAGGGAAAGGTCAGATATATCAGCCACACTGGTCCCCTGCTTGGAGGAGCAGGCATTGCCCCAGTATTGCTCTAACTGGTTTCAGAGGTCATTCATTCACGGGAGGACCAGGTCCTAGGTTAGGCCCTGGATATGCAAAAATGTGGGGGTGCCCTTCTGGAGCATCCTTTTTGGGGTCGGGACATGAACACTCACAGATATTTACACCATAATACAATGAAGGGTAAGATCGTGATGCCCACAAGCTGGTTTCATAGCTCTGAGGGCATGTGGGAACTGTGATCAAGGAAGGCTTCACAAAGGCCGGTGGCATTTGGGCTGAGTTTGGAAAGATGGCAGCTTCTTACCAAGCAATGGGAAAGAACATAGGAGGTAGTAAATGTAAAGGCGGAGAGGCGTGAGCGAGCCCGGTGGGGCAGGGTTAGCAGTGGACTTTGTCAAGGACCACTTCTCAGAGAGGGCTAGTAGTGAGCCTGACTTGGGAGCGGTGGCTGGACATTTAGGGGAATGATACAAACCAAGGCACAGAGAGAGGAACCAGCAACAGTGGGTGAGGGTGGAGAGGCCAGGGCCGTCCTGAGGGGCACTGTAGTGGACTGGAGGGCCATGGGGCAGTGGGGCCCCAAAGAAAAGGAGCAGATAGGGGTTGCCTCAGGGTTGGAAGGCTGTGGCTAGGAGGACAAGAAGTTGGTGAAGGAAAGAGAAAGTGTGGAAGAAGGCCGGGCGTGGTGGCTCAAGCCTGTAATCCCAGCACTTTGGGAGGCCGAGACGGGCGGATCACGAGGTCAGGAGATCGAGACCATCCTGGCTAACACGGTGAAACCCCGTCTCTACTAAAAATACAAAAAACTAGCCGGGCGAGGTGGCGGACGCCTGTAGTCCCAGCTACTCGGGAGGCTGAGGCAGGAGAATGGCGTAAACCCGGGAGGTGGAGCTTGCAGTGAGCTGAGATCCGGCCACTGCACTCCAGCCTGGGCGACAGAGCGAGACTCTGTCTCAAAAAAAAAAAAAAAAAAAAAAAAGAAAGTGTGGAAGAAGCTAGAATGGTCTCAGGGAAATCAGCGAAGGGGAAAAATAATTTTGAGACTCACAGAATCATCGGTGGCCACTAACTGGTCCATTTGCCACTTTTCATAGCTAAGGAAATTGAAGTCTGTCAGTAGGTGCCTCTTTCAGGTGGAGGACCGCCACCTGTCCTTGAGACTTCCATCCCACCCTCACCCCTGAGTCCTCTCGCACATATCTGGCACTTAGAAGGGCTTATATCATGTAAACAGACCTCCTATCTCAGCTGTAGCAGGAGTAGAATTAGTCACAAAACACCACGCTCCAGATATCAATACATATTTCCAAAAGATGGAAGCAGGGGAAAGCCAAGAAAAGACAAGAGGGTTTTTCTAGAAGAAGGTCATGAGAAACCAGAGATGGAAATTTTCCAGGGACCAGATGAGGCTAGAAATTAGAATGTGGCAGGGGTTACGGAATAAAATGGAGTCAGTGGGGCCAACTGTTTAAGGAATTTCTCTCTGGAAAATCAGCAAGAAAAAATACTAATTGGAAAGGCTAACAGGGTCTTACTCATCTTCTACAGTTTTATGTTTGTTTATTTCTGAGACAGGGTCTCTTGCTCTGTTGCCCAGGCTGGAGCATAGTGGCATGATCATGGCTCACTGCAACCTCAACCTCCCAGGCTCAAGCAATCCTCCCAGCTCAGCCTCTCAAATAGCTGGGACTGTAGGAGTGCACCACACCTGGCTAATTTTATTTTTTATTTTTTTTGTAGAGACGGGGTCTCATTTTGTTGCCCAGGCTGGCCTTGAGCTCCTGGCCTCAAGTCACCCTCCCACTTAGGACTCCCAAAGTATTGGGATTACAAGTATGAGCCATCGAAACCATCCATCTTCTACAGTTTTAACCTCAAGCCTAAAATTGCTATGACTTCCATGAATTATCTCACACTAGTAAGAGGATCTAGCCTGGTTAATGATACATGTATCAAATGATAAATTATAGTTTGTAACATTGTTTTTTTCCTAGACCCAGTGATGTCTTTAGTAACTCTGTCTGGCTGTCTCTTCCTGTCTCTCTCTGTCATTCTACCTCTCTCATCCCTCCCTCTTCTTGCCCACTTCCACTTCCATTCCCTTCCAGTTTCTTCCTTCTTTGTCCTCTTCTCCACAGCACTGTGGGCGACGTGGACTCTCATCTCTGTGCATGCACCAATCCTTGTCATTACAGCCAAAGGGACCCACATGGCCCCACATGGGAGGGTGCAGATTCCAGAGGCCTAGGGCCAGCAGCTTCCTTTACTTCCCTCTTCCCTCCTGCCTTGCTATCAGCCTCCTTTTGTAGCGGTAGAGGATCTATAGTGCTTCGTCATCACCTGTAAAGTAAAAATGTTCTACATTATCCCCTGTCCTATGTAGCCACAGAATCATGGAATTAACTTGGGCTTGCTTGGAAAAAGAGTTCCCCTATTGCATGACTCTCCTTCTCAGTACCCATCTCCACCCACCAAGAGTCTATCATGACATGGTCAGTGGTGGCAAACCCTGGGATCCCAATCTTGAGGGAATGGGTTGAGGACCCATGAGACTGAACTGTTCAGATGGAAAGAAAAACTTTTCCAATATTTAGGTATGTTCTCCTTTTCATACCTTCAGCTCATTAATATCTAGGGCTGGGTCTGAGGGGATATTGTGCAGAAAATAGACTTTGTCCCCACCATTCAGCCTCCCATTCACTGAGGTCTCTCCTCCTGCTTCAGCTCACCTTCTCTCTGGCACCCACATCCACTTTCTTGTCTCCTTTCCTTCTTCATCAAAGCAGGCTTTCAGAAACAGATCCAAAATATGTTCATAAGAAGGTGTAAATAACTGATACAAGTTTAAGGTATTACTCGTTAGAAGCAAATTTGTATTTTGACAAGACTCAAAGCCTTTGCGGAAAAGAATAAATCCATAAATCTTTAATGGAGAAAGTTTAATTACATAGCAGGAGAAATGCTTGGGGTTGAGTGGAGTATACCTGGTTTTCCTAAAGGCATACAACACACATCTACTCTACTTAGAAATTAACACACACACACACACACACACACACAGACACACACACACATTCTCAAACCTCCTTACCTGTTTAATTCCAGACAATATGTTAAGTGCTTACACACACTTTCTCATTTAATTCTTACCCCCCAGAAATTGTACGAAGTGGATATTTAGTGTCTCACGTACATCGTGGTACACAGGAAGGTCAGTACATTGCCCAAACTTGCATGGCCGGTAAACACGGAGCTGGGATGCGAATCTACCTTCTTTCCACAGATCATGAAGCCCCCCGCAGGAATACTGTATCCATGTGGTGAGGAGCAGTTTTCCTGTTTGCCTCCTGGGTTGTTTTCTTAAGGAACATATAGAGCTTTAAGTACCTTTTCTTGTAAGTCATTTTTAAAAGCCCCTTAATCATCTTTGTTTTTCTCTGAACTCCCCAGAGTCTGTGTGTGTCATCCTCATAATGATTTGCTTGAAATGAAACACAGTGGCCTGGTCTATTTTCACTTTTCAGCCTATGCAGGATATAAAAATAAACAGCATATGGTGAAAAGTTAATGAGATTTAAAAAAATAAGTTCACTTAAAATAATCCATGGGGTTTTCTACATGTGTTCTTGGTCTGGTTTCAAAAACCACAGGAGTTTTACGATGCTTTAGAAAAGGGTAAATATTTTGCATTGTTTCTGTTGGGGTCAACGGGAAACCAATCTTGTAGGATCAGCACTAATAATCATGTTGTTTGTAAACAACTGCCATGCTAGACTAGTACAGACCAAGCCTTACTGTGATGTGCCTGAGCGTTAAAACATGTACGTAGCAACGCTGCAATGCTCTCTACAGTTAGGAACCTCATGCCTACACAATAGTCCTTTAGCTAACAAGAATGAGGAAGTCTACCTGGAGGAAGGTGGTAAGTCAGACAGAGTTCCTTTCTTAGAGTAGTAGCTCTCTGAACACAGCTGGAAACATATGTTACCTTAATAGGCAGAAACCATCTTTTAAGAAAAATGCTCTCTGCCTTTTTTTTTTCCATTTTTGGGGGGGGGGCGCAGGGGGACAGGGTCTTGCCCTGTCATGCACCAGTACAGGTGCATGCCACCATGCCCAGCTTTTTTTATTTTTTGTAGCGATAGGGTCTTACTATGTTGACCAGGCAGGTCTTGAACTCCTGAGCTCAATCAGTCCTCCTGCCTGGGCCTCCCAAAGTGCTAGAATTACAGGTGTAAGCCAACATGCCTGGCCTTCTCTGCCTTTTAACTAATTTTTTTCAAGTTAGGAATCCTGTATTTATTTATTTTATTGAGACAGGGTCTCACTCTGTTGCCAAGGCTTGTATGCAGTGGTGTGATCACTGCTCACTGCAGCCTCCAACCTCCCGGACTCAAGCAATCCTCCCACCACCGGAGTAGCTGGGACCACAGGCACATACCACCATGCTTAGCTGAATTTTGTATCTTTCAGTAGAGATGGGGTTTCGCCATGTTGCCCAGGCTGGTCTCAAGCTCCTGGGCTCAAGCAACCCACCTGCCTCAGCTTCCCAAAGTACTGGGATTACAGGCATAAGCCACTGTGTCCAGCCTGTCTTTATTTTAAATGACTAGCATAAAGAGTCATTGCTGCTTTAGCTACATCAGTTCTCTGCATTGAAAGAAACAGTTAATTTGAAAATGCATATAATAATTTTATTTGCACGTTTGGATTCAGCCATAAAATTATGTTGACAATTGAGTGCCCACTGTGGGTTCGGGAATGTTCTGAGTGTGGTAAACAATATAAGAGAAACTGAAGATAGGGACTTTGTCCTTGAGAAATCGATCATCCAGCTACAGAGATGAAAAGTACCTTAATAAAGTGGTTATCAAACACTTCCGGCGTGCCAGGTGCTGTGCTCAGAACTTTGAAGGCATTATTTCACTGAATCCTCAGAAGCCCGGGGAAGTAAGTACTACTGCGATCTGTGTGTTACACAGGAGGAAACCAAGGTTTGGGACGTTTACAAACTCTTCAAAGGGTTGTTGTGAGGATTATGTGAGAAATCATAATGCATTATATCAGTTGGGTTTAGATGTGATTTTCTACGAAAAAAAGAGAGAAAAGGGGGGAAAAAACCAAAACAAAGCAAAAAATACCAGTAGCTTAAACAAGACAGAAGTTTATTCTTCTTTCTAATACACGAAGTCAGGAGGTAGCCAGTAGCCGAGCTGCCCTGAAGCTCCGCTTGGGCATGTGGATGTACTGACTTCCAAGGGAATCTGCAAAATGTAGATTTTTTAAAAACAGGTGGTCAGCTTGGCCGGGCGCGGTGGCTCAAGCCTGTAATCTCAGCACTTTGGGAGGCCGAGGCGGGCGGATCACAAGGTCAGGAGATCGAGATCATCCTGGCTAACACAGTGAAACCCCGTCTCTACTAAAAAAACACAAAAAACCAGCCGGGCGTGGTGGCGGGCGCCTGTAGTCCCAGCTACTTGGGAGGCTGAGGCAGGAGAATGGCATGAACCTGGGGGGCGGAGCTTGCAGTGAGCTGAGATTGCGCCACTGCACTCCAGCCTGGGGCACAGAGCAAGACTCCGTCTCAAAACAACAACAACAACAACAACAACAACAACAAAAACAGGTGGTCAGCTAAAAATTGGGACTTCTGTAACTAAAGGTGGGAAGAACAGATATTGGGTTAGGCAACTTGCTTCTCTGCCATATGTATGCACAGTGCCAGACACGGGATAAACATACTAAATGGTATGTAATAACAGTTACCAAGCTCAATGTAGCCTAGAGGTGGTTTGGTTCATTGATTAAACACAACTCTTTGTGTCTGAGGTTTTCTCTTTTCTAGGCTTGTGCACTATCCCTAAATAGGTAAGTGAATGAGAACAAGGGAGGGGTGTGCCGCAGGCTGGAGGCATCCCCATCCCCGCTTGGGTCAGCTTCTCCTTTACCTTTTGCAGATATTCAAGGTGGTTTGCCCTAAGGTTTCGCACCTGTGTGAAGGTGGCAGGAAGCAGCCAAGTCACGATGCAAAACAAGGACGCTGCCCAGGCCTGGGCATTTCAGTTTCTGATTGCCTCTCCTGCTCCCTCTCAGCACCTGTGAATGACAGCTCGGGTCTCTGGCAAATGGGAAAAAACAGGGACATGCCAGTCACATTGGACAAGACATCCTCTATATCAGCGACAACAAGCAAGATGCCCCTGGTGCTGTGCAAGCAGGTGGCCCTGAGAAGGGGTTGGTTTTAACTCATGGCTAGATGTCTTGAATTTGGTCTATTTATTTTGAAAGGTTTTCCATGGATCATCTCAATCTCACAGATACCTAGATAAGAGACAAGATGCTCAGGCTACAGAATGTTCCCACTGTGTGGAGCTGAGGAGTTGTCTTCTGCCTCTTAAACCTTGAAGCTTGCTTTTTCTTTTTTGAGACAAGTTCTCACTCTGATGCCCAGGCTGGAGTGCAATGGTCTGATCACAGCTCCCTGGAGCCTCGACTTCCCAGGCTCAGGTGATTCTGCCACCTCGGCCTCCCAAGTAGCTAGGACTACAGGCACATGTAACTATACCTAGCTAATTTTTATTTTTATTTTTTTATAGAGATGAGATTTCACAATGTTGGCCAGGCTAGTCTGGAACTTCTGGGCTCAAGCCATCCGCCTGCCTTGGCCTCCCAAAGTGTTGGGGTTACAGGCATGAGCCCCCGTGCCCAGCCTGAAGCTTTCTTTAGATCTCAGTTTCTTTTGTGAGCAGGTTGGCGTATCAGAGCAGGGGTGGGAGAGCAAGCTGGGTAGGACTGATGGGTAGGGTGGAATGGTCTGGACAGCAAGGATAAAAGCTGGAATTTCCAGTTGCTTCATAAATTGGTTTGGGCAGGAAGGGGTGGAGAGAAAAAAGAAGAAAGAAGGCCTTGGCCCTGCCATCCTTTCACCTTCTTATCTAATCTACGACCTCATTCTTCAGTGTTACCTCCACATTGTCTCTCTCATGGAGGCCACTGCGAGCATACATGCAGCTCTGTGCAAGTTAGGAAAAGACACCCCATTCTCCAGTGGACTCAGCTCTGTGCCAGGACTCAAAGAGTGGCATGCAAGGCCCCAGCTGAATCAGAGACCCCACCCACCTTCTTGGCCTTGAGCAGTGAGCAACCTGCACATTATGAAGTAGTGGACTCTGTGGGGTCAGTTCACTTGTCTCTATCCCCATAGTCCCTCTGGTCCCCATACAACTCCACCATCTCTCTCTTCTTACTTGGGCTATGCGCGATCATCACAGATAATTAGGAAAGCCACTTACAAAGAGGCCTACATTTAGACGTTGGTGTTGTTGCCAGGTACGTTATACATTTAGTCCTAGAGATACGACGACTAGATGAAAAGATGTTCACCATGTTTTTTGCTTTTTAGTTTGGGATCTATTATCAGCTCACACTGCCCTATGAATTAAAAAAATAAATAAATCTTAAGATTTATTCTGCAAAAGGCATATTTGTATAGCATTGTATTCTTGAGTCTGTACATTAGGAATTTAAAAATGTAAACATTAAACATTTTATGATCCTATTTTGTGTTTTTTTAAATATCATAATATCCTCAGAGCCTCAATAAATGAGAGTGGCCAGGCCTCCCTGGTCCCAGAGGTCTGAGCCTGGACTCCTGGGACCTGCCCCCCGATTCCAGCTCTGGCTGCACCTCCAACGTGCTGTCTTCCTAGCAGTGGTTTCTTGCCATAACCCAGATCTGATGTCAGCCCCCTGCTTAAATGCCCTAGTGACTTCCCAGTTTTTGGGTCACAAGCCCTGATTTAACTGGGCCTGGGACAAGCATGGTGGTCCCCATCTCAGCTACCACTCCCAGCATGCCTGCTCTCCAGTCCCACTTGCCTCCTGCTGTCTGCGACACTCTTTCTCTTCTTTATTTAATGTTTTCTCCTCTTTCTTTAGTGTTCAGCCCAAGTCACATTTTCTCAGGGAAGCTGTCCCTCAGTCCCCAGTCTGCATCAGGCTCCTTGGCTATTTCCCTCATAGAACCCCGTACCTTTCCTTCAAAACCCATTGCTTTGGAACTCTACATTAGTGATCATTCGATGAATGATCCGGTACATTCAATGTGGTCAAGTATCATTCGGTTTTTTTTTTTTTTTTTTTGAGATGGAGTCTTGCTCTGTCGCCCAGGCTGCAGTGCAGTGGCGCGATCTCGGCTCACTGCAAGCTCCGCCTCCCGGGTTCACGCCATTCTCCTGCCTCAGCCTCCCAAGTAGCTGGGACTACAGGAACCCGCCACCACGCCCGGCTAATTTTTTGTATTTTTAGTAGAGACGGGGTTTCACTGTGTTAGCCAGGATGGTCTCGACCTCCTGACCTTGTGATCCACCCGCCTCGGCCTCCCAAAGTGCTGGGATTACAGCCGTAAGCCATTGCGCCCGGCCGTATTATTAGTTTTTATTGTTCACTACAGTGGCCACAGCACCTAGCACAGGGCTAGGGCAGAGTAGGTGATAGACAGTTCCTTGTTAAATGAATAATCGGGGTTGAGGCAAGGAGTCCCCTTCCCAGATGCTCATTGTGGGTTATGATTCGGCAGGGAAACCTTTTGGCACGTCTGGTCCTTGAGAAAGAGGGTCACCTATACTACACAGAGTACAGCTTGACACAGGTGTCACCTGAGGGCCCAAGAAGATGCCAGGGAGAGCTCACTGAAATTTAAGTCTTAGAGTTAGATGTTGCAATGTAACTTCAAATCAGAGAGAGAAAAAAATTCCTTATATTTAACTTGGGCATTTTTAGGGGAATGGGTTAATAAGCAGATTCCTCAATGAAATTATGTCATTTTGTGTATGAAAAGCATATAACCAAGTCCTTTGGCCCTGACCAAGACAATTAGATGACTGTCACAAACCCTTAAAGGTGCTCACTGACTTGCATAATGAATTAGAAACAAAGTCATTGGGTATAAGCAAGGTGAACTAAAAATGAGGAATGCGCTCCATTAATGCACGAGTTACTGTTATTTGGGACTTACTGTGTTTCAAACATAGTCTTATTCTCAAAGTTTACCTGTACTATAAAGCAATTAATCATATCTGTGAGAGACCCAGAAGGCCCTCAGGTAAGTTGCTGAAACTTTTCTAGAAAACTGAGGTGATTCAACTGCCAAGTGACTTCTTTGTATACCTGATTATATATGTTTACTACTCAAATATTTATTTTTGAGGAACTAGAGAGGAGTTACCTATGCAGGACCTTTAGCCAGCCAGGCAGCATGTTATCACTAAGAACAGCCACATAGATCACTACCTGACGTGATGTAGAAGGAGAATATTGAAAAACACTGGTAGGTGTTCAGTAAGTTATTTTCACTAATGGCAAAATGATTGAGGACAGTACTGGAAATAAAAGGAAAGAAGCCATTGAACACACATTTGTCTAAAAGTTACAAGAAATTTATAAATGAGGTTGTAATAAAGCCACTCAAAAGAGGACAGTCCAGGATAAAATAAAAAGTACAATGTATTAAAATGTAGTAAGGCGTTTCTAAATGTATTTCACTGGTGTTACTATGTTTCTAAGCACTTTGGAGAGAAACTGTAGTAGCCTGATGTTAAACTTAAGATTCTGGAAGTCCCAACTCCACAGTGGTGGGTTCCAGGTGTCAAGCTGGAGCTGTGTCAGAGGGAGGATTAGGGTCAGGTGACCGCTAATGGCAGCCAGCAAGGTTCCGCTGCAGGAAATGCTGTGGGATGGGGAAGGTCTGAGCTTGCTTCTTTACTGGCCAAATCCTATGTGACATTGAAGGGCAGACCTTAGTAGGTTTCAGTGATTGTTAATTGTTTATCTCCCCTATGAAGGACAGGACCAAGGTAATTATCTTTTAGTTTCAAGGCATGACACAAGGTAGACTCCAGATAAATTTGTTGAATGACTACATGCAGTTTATCTCCATCCAGGTTTATTATCCCCACAATAATTTTCTTAGTAAGTTTATTAGAGACACCGTCTGCCTTAGTTCCCAAATTTAAACTATTTTTTTTGCCTAGGTTTTTTTTTTTTTTCAAATCCTACCTAATTGATTTGCATAGTTGTTTCAAATCAAATGCTACATCCCATATCTTGCAGTGATGCAGTTATTCACTGCTAACATCTAAATCGGAGAAGTGAAAAGGACAATTGTTTGGTGATTTCTTAAGTCCCTGCCCAAGATCAGTAGGGAAATCCCATTAGCTCTATTCATCGCATTTCTCATAAATCTAAAAGGAAAGCAAGTATCCAAAGCTTTACTCTTTAATAGTTCTTATTTGTAAAACCTTGACAGGGCTTTATTCTAAATTGCTTCCAAATTACATAAAGAATAGTTAGAAATATGATGGGCAGTGAATCGTGATAGTTTCAGTCATCGAATAAATAAGTAGAACGGTAAAAGGGGACTAATCTGAAAGCAAACAGAGTATGATGGGCTACGATGAGGCAAAAAGAACAGAACTGTGGAATTCTTAAACTACCATCTGGCTCAATCCTCTTTAAGTGGCCAAGTTGAAGAGCCTTTTATTCAATGCCCTAAAACTTATTCAAAAGGCGCAGTATTTGAATATTAATATTTCCATACAGTAAAAAAAAAAAAAGTCTTTTGTAACCAAAAAGGAATGTTTAACAAAATAATGGGTAATCCTCTGGCTAAACATGAAGGCGTGGGGAGCACCCTGTGGGTGGGAGGTCGGCTGGGACCCAGGGTGGCCGCGGGCAGCCTCTGGGCCTTCCCCTCATGGCTTCTTTGTGGTTAGGGTAACTTATTAAAGTTGTCATTGTGGTTTGAAATTTAGGCACGAGGTGTAAAATTAAGGAATTCATCAGGAAAAATGAGCACAGTGATTTCTAGTACCTTATTTCATCAAAAAGAAACAATAAGGTAGAATTGCCATATGAGATAGTTGAGGCAAGGAACACAATGGAAATTCGAACCTGTGGTTGAATTGTGCTTTTGTGTAATGGGAACCAATTTCATCACTTTGTAACAGACCCCTGACAATTGGTGTTTTCTTTATTAAGCCCTGGATGTTTAAATGAAACGAAACAGGCTTTTATTTTGTTTTCCTGAGGTGTGTTTGAAAAGTTGAACAAATTCGAGTGCACTTCTTATCTTCAGCAAAGATGCTTTAGAAAGGTATTTTAGCATTCTCCCTGGTTTAAAAGACAAAACCAAGTCCTGCCGGCTTTGTGTTGTGCTTCTCCTACAGGCTGCAGTGCCTTCTGTCTGCTTTAGGGTGTGGCATCTGCCATTGGGGAGGAAAAACTGGCATGTGTCGCCTTTTATAGCAGACTGATTTCATTGTGCTGGGGGCCTCTATTTTATAGCCTCTTAGTTCCAATCTTCTAGTTGACTTGCTGAAGCAAATGGAATTAAAAGAGATTTTGATTTCTCTACTAATTTTTTTTTAGTTTCATGATTTTCCAATATGAAAAAATATTTTAAGGAAAAGGGCCATAGCTGAACTTGGTGACTCATTTTCCCTTTTAAGATTAGTTGTGAAAATAAGCTACAACATATGGCTACACTTGTATGAACTGACTTTGATATATTTTATCAATTTGAAAAAATGCACTTTTATGATTATGTGTACATACTTAGTTTGACTATAAATGTCTAAAAGCATAAATATGTAATTGATTTTAGAATATATGTATATAGATACACACAAAACAGACATATATTTATATTTGCATGTGAAAAACTAAAAATTCAACTTCTGTGGTGTAATGCGTATAATTAGTATATATTTGAATATATAAAGGGAGAAAATCCAGGAAAAAATGTCAAAAAGGCACACTAACAAAGATGTAGTATTCTCTTGGCAAAAACTGATGAATGATTTGGCATGAATTCATCTTATGGTTCTGTTATTCTCTCTAACGCACGACGATATACCCCGTTTTCCAGTGGTTTGCGTAGAATTGCAATTTGTTGTTTCTACACTCTATAATGACCCTTGAGTGTGCACCTGATTCCCTCCCCCCCACCCCAATTAGTCACCAGTTTTCCCGTCAATCCTTTTCCATTTAGTCATGTAACATATTTACACTTGGTCAAACAAACAACCACTGCAGTGGAAATGAACTAAAATAGTTTTTATGGAAAGCTGAAGAATGAAATAATTTTGGAAAACTATACTCTACCAAAACCTTAAGTATTGTTTATGCCAGGTTTTAAATGCTTTCTCTCAATGAAAACTGAGTCCACACTAGTACAAGTGGGTCATTGCCTAAGGTTAAGAAGTCTTGCTTTTCAAAATGTTACTAGGTGACTAATAACGCAAATATTGAAAACATTAATAACAATGCAAATATTACAAACATAAAATGTTAAGACACCAATTTTTAAGAGAACAAAGTATGGAACATTTCTACTTTAGGACTAGAGTTGACTGTTTTATATTATTATTGTTATATTTATTAAGTATAATGTCTGTAATATTTTAGTTTCGTTCCACATCTCTTTGAAATGAATGCATATCAAGAGCGTTAACTATGCACATCAAACTCAGAAATATGATGAAAGGTGTCATACAGATTTATGAAGATACGAGCTAACCCATAGCTGTCGCTGTTCTGGCACCAAGAGTTAAATTTTCATGTGAAAGTTGGCGCAGAAAACACCAGTGTACATACTCGAGAGAGGACATCCAAGTGCATGTAAGAAAAACGCTCCTTTGGGAATACTTGGAGTTTTCATTGACAAGCCTACATACGTGTTTAAGGTGCCCTCAAAAAGAGTTATGTAAACATTCTCTTTGGGGCGGGTGCAGTCAGTCATAAGCATTTATTGAGTACCTACTGTGTACAGGTCACAGGGCTCTCTGACCGGGGCTAACCTTCATTTCAAATCTTTCCCAATTTTGCAGTTGGAAGAAGTTGTGGGAATTACGCCGATGGCCCGAAATCAAGGCAGAGGCGAACGTTCTGAAAATTACATAACTCCTGGGAGAGACCGTGCTTTTGCACAGATTGCCTAAATATTTTATTTCTCCG